>NC_056731.1:1181427741-1181727741 GCF_019279795.1 Protopterus annectens | reverse complement strand
AGTGCCCACAAATTACCACATAGGTGGTAATCCATTAAGTACAGAAGAAGTCATTAGGGACCTGGGGACCCAAGTTGATAGCAATCTCTCATTTGACAACCACGTGGCCAAAGTGGTTAGAAAAACATTTTATATAGCCCACCTAATCATGAAGGGATTCACATCTAGATTAGGGAGGTCATCGTGCCTCTTTACTCATCCCTCATCAGGCCCATAATCGAGTACAATGCCCCTTTTGGGATGTACCTTACCAAACACCTGCAGCAACTGGAAAGACCCCAAAAGTACCTCACCAAGAGGATCAAAGGGCTCAAACAGATGCCATATGCTGCCTGGTTAAAGAAACTCCAGCTCTACTCAGTGGCATACCGCCTGCTCAGAGGTGACCTGTGCCTGACGATAAGGCCATGTCCAACCCGGAATTAAGGGACATGCTGCACCTCAAAAATCCAAATCCCATCGAGCTACACGCTCGAGAGACTTGAACCTCAGCACTGAAATAAATAGGACATGCTGGAGGGACAGATTCATAACCCAGAGGCTCCCTTCACTATGGAATAAAATCCCAGTCCAGGTTAGACAGAGTCCCTCATTGACTCTCTTCAAGAGGAATCTTGATGAGTGGATGGGAGATCATAGGTTTACCCCGGGTATCACTTCTGTGTCACTGTTAGACAGAGGCACAGTATACTAACCTCGAAAAAGGGCATAGCAAAATTAATTTAAAATGGGTGGCGAAAGCCAAACATACTCCGGCTAGGCTTATAAATGCCCTAGGGCAGATAGCCTAGTATGAACCTATGAACCTATGAACCTATGAACAAAGCCAATAACAGGGTATTATAGTCCCAAAAATAAGGACAAATTTCAAATAGTCATAAACTTAAAAAAATTGCTATAAAAAAGGTTGTGTTAGTATTTTTATTTATTGCTAGAATAAAAAGTTGTTTTACTATGTCACAAACACAGGGATAAGATGCAGACTCCACACAGTAGGCACCCCAGCCAAGAATCAAACCAGAAAACCTATAGCTGTGAGGCAACAATACTGCCACTGCACCATCAAATATGTAAGCAAGCAAACATTCAGAAACCTGAAGTCTGAAATTTAAATGCCTGTCAATTTGTTAATCAGGACAGTCTGACTTGGAACAAAAAAAAAAAAAACAATTCTCAGCAGAGACTCAGGAAAAAATAATGCAGACATGTCTTTGTAACATGGGAGGACACAAAAGCAAACCCACACAAACACAGGGAGAAGATACAGACCCCCCCCCTACAAAGAAGGCACCCCAGCCAAGAACCAAACCCAAGAACCTATAGCTGTGAGGCATCAATGCTACGTTGCTACCACTGCACCATCAAATTTCAAGCATTGCAATATTTAAAAAGCACAGATATGATACAGATATTGATCAGATCAAATATGAGGCAAAAATCTGCAATTTTTTTTACAAATGGTGGTGGGTAGGGAATTCAGGTCTTTAACACCTGCATACACAGTACAGGGTTCAAGCCTGAGGTATTCCCTACCACACCACCATGAGTAATCACCAGTAATCTCCAATAAGATAAATGTTTCTCTGTGCTAAACACTCTGATGGAATCATTTCCATTCTCCACGTTAATTGCTTTTGTATTTGTGTTTACATTTTGCTAATTTAGCATGTCTGAGTTAGGGTGATTTCTAAGTAATGGAATTATGGAATTGTGTAATATGATTTGAGATTATTTTGAAATTAAATAAAACAATCCTACCATACCTGTCAACCTCTTAGAGCAAAAAATCTGGACTAAGCTATAAATAATGGAGGGACAGAGGCCGAAAAATAGGGACAATTTTTAAATATTTTTCTTACAAACTTAGAAACTCAATAGAATAACAGGTTTTGCATCAGTATCAATTTTCTGTAGGGTATGAAGTCTAAAATTCAAATGTCTGTCATTATTTCCTGACTTTAATCCTTAATGATTTGCCAGTGATTTGTTGGAAAACCACAATTTTATGAAAAACAGACCAAAAATATGAGGTAAAAATCTGCACATTCTGCAAAAATCTGTACAGTTGAGAAGTATGAATCCTACTCCTTTTTTATTAAGTACCTGAGCTGCCACAGTCTCAGGCAGATGGGACTTTGGGGTGATATCTCATCCAAATGATGGTACCTCAGGAGTATTTGACCTGCCTTGTGCTGCATCATCTGCTGCAGTGTCAGCACTTAAAAATTAATCCAAGAAATTGGTGTAGAACTAAAACTCACATTTGTCTGATCTTCCAGCATCAGTTGTGACTGTGCTGCCTGTTGAGCTAACAATATTTTAATTCATTTAAAAGTAAGGTTTTCTACGAGAAAGAAACTCCACTATTTTTGTATGATGAACAAAAATCATTCTTTGCCCACTTATAATAATCTTAGAAGACTATTGTGTATGTAGAATCAAGGAGGTATAAACCTTGCTTAGCAAGGATCCAAATCCTATATCCAGCACACATAAAGCAGTTATCTAACAAAGAATATTTGCACTACGTATAATCATTTCCAGCTATTCCAACATATATTTGGCTTATGAGTCACTTTTGATCATTTAATCATAGTTCTTATTGTCTAAAAGACTCCAGTTATGCAAGTGAGGTGTATTTAGCCTTGCAATGATTATATAATCAAACATACATTTCCTTGTATTTTAGTCAGTCACGAATGGTTACAACTTCTTCATATTCTTTGCTATATATTCAAGTCTTTAAATTTACTATATGATAGATATTGTGCTATTCTAAACCATACACAAATCCTTATTCCCACATGGTTAATACTTTATCACACTTTTGCAAACTCAACCAAACACAGTAAACTATCATTCACAAGTTCAATATATACAACCATAGGCTAGTTAAAAGAACACTATAAAAAAAACTAAAATATTAACTTTGCTAGCAAAATGTAACTATCATAATGCATTACTCAGTTCTGAAAATTATTAACTGTATGGATAATACTTCACCTTAGTTCAGTTCACACACATATTAGTTGTATTTCCATATGATTAATACCTCACTTTATACCTTACAATTTCTATTAAGCAATATTATAATTCAAACATAATATTAGCATTTACAAGTAGATGATAATGCACCATATTCAATAATGTTTGAATATTTTCAAAAAGTGTCATAAATATTACATCATATGATTACACTTACCTTTAGTTCAATTCAAATCTTATACTAGCATTTTCATATTATAGATACTTAACTATGTACTATATTGTCTAATCCAATGCAATGGGTTAAGAAAAAAATATTTAATGCAGGCCTGCATTCACAGACATAATGTTAATAATGTTATTGCTATAGAATAGAAAGCGCATACTTACCAGACACCCATGCAGTACCCCCCACCTGGGGCATTTTCACACACACACACACACACACACACACACACACACACACACACACACACACACACACACACACACTCTTCATATTACTCACCAACCCTCGGTTCTCGAAGTGAGACCAACAAATCCTCCCGCTTCGACCAACATAATAAAGTCCTTGAAGTGAAACCAACAAATCCTCCTGCTCTCATGTACATCCAACATAACGCTTCGACCAACATAATAAATGAAGTAAGACCAACAAATCCTCCCGCTCGTGTACATCCAACATAACGCTCCTCCCGCTTGAAAACGCATTTGAACTGACATGCGCGGTGAGCTCCATTCCGACTTGCTGCCCTGATGAGCTGACGTCATCGTGCACTAGTAAAGCGCGAAAAAGAAAATGTGAAAGCTTAAAAAGCTACCCCCCTTCTAAATAAGTTGTACTGAAATCAGTACAGTGCGTATGCCTCCCGACGTCCCTGCTGGAGAGAAGAGGAATGAAAGTCAGCAGGACTAAGACAGAATATATGTGTGTGAATGAGAGGGAGGATAGAGGAATGGTGAGGATGCAAGGAGTAGAGGTGGCTAAGGTGGATGAGTTAAAATACTTGGGGTCAATAGTTCAGAGTAACCGTGAGTGTGGAAGAGAGATGAAGAAGAGAGTACAGGCAGGATGGAGTGGGTGGAGAAGAGTGTCAGGAGTGATTTGTGACAGATGAGTACCTGTAAGAGTGAAAGGGAAGGTCTACAAGAGGGTAGTGAGACCAGCTATGTTATATGGGTTGGAGACAGTGGCATTGACAAAAAGGCAGGAGTTTGAGCTGGATGTGGCAGAATTAAAGATGTTAAGATTTGCACTGGGTGTGACGAGGGTGGGCAGGATTAGGAATAAGTATATTAGAGGGTCAGCCCAGGTTGCAAGGTTTGGAGACAAAGCCCGAGAGGCACAAATACGTTGGTTTGATCATGTGCTGAGGAGGGATGCTGAGTATATTGGGAAAAAGATGCTAAGGATGAAGCTACCAGGTAACAGGAAAAGAGGAAGGCCTAAGATAAGGTTTATGGATGTGGTGAGAGAGGACATGCAGGTGGTTGGTGTGACAGAGCAAGATGCAGAGGACAGGAAGAATTGGAAACAGGTGATCTGCTGTGGCGACCCCCTAATGGGAACAGCCGAAAGAAGATGATGACTAGGGATATAAGATATGATTTAATAATGTTAGACTGCAAATTCTTCCCAAGGACATAAAATTGTCTTCTGAGTGTTATGACTTCATCTTTTAATAACTGAGCAACAAAGACTTAATTTTTTTCTGAAAAACAAAATTTAACACTAATGGGGTAAGGTCTTATATTCTTGTGTTTTTAATCAATATTTTTGGAACTTAGGCAGTTTCATTTTTTCAGTTTATGTGTTCATGAATTTTATGAATGATCCCAGTCCTTTTTGGGTATCTCAGTTTTCCTGCATACCTGTTGCTCTTAAATTATTTAACCACGTTCTTGTTTCAAAAGCTTTCATTTTTCTTATCACATCCTTCTACACTTTCTTAGGTTGATGTTCACATCTTACAGTTCATAGTGATTAAAGCATAAAACTTCTGATTTTTCTATTATACCACAAATATTTTTTCAGCTTTCTTCTTTCCTTGGGCAGGACTCTGTTTTTGTAAGTTAAGTCTTGCAAAGTGTGGAACACAAACTCAGCATTATCAAGTTTCTTCATTGTGCCCATATAGTTGAAAAACATTGCCTGCTAAGGGAGAATGACCTAAAGTTGACTTTTATGTGATGCACTTTCTCTCATTAAGTAATTTTAAACCCTACACAGTTTGCACTTCTTTTACTGGTACACATGTCTCATCATCAATGTTTTTGGAATAGACAAGTATATTCATTTATATGGGAAGAAATAACTTGAGAGTAGCTCTTGAAAAAAACATTTATGTAACCTCCTAAGAGATCCACATTTTGAAAGCTATAGTCTCTGCAGACATAGCCACTATATCTGCTTCTGAATTAGAGACAGAAGGTAAGTGTTTGTCCAGTGAGCAATGCAGGTCGTAAGCATGACGTTTTTGCTTTCAGTAGCTGTATCAGTGTGGGAGAACTTGCGACTCAGATTTTGCTTAACAGGGTTTTTTCCCATTTCAGAAACACAGCTTACCTAAATTAGTTTTAAAGCATTTCTCTTTTCATAAGTAAATAACATGTGGTTTGAGAAGCTGAAGACCTGATAATCTGTGCATATATGCTGATTGTGTAATTACCAAAACCAGCAAAGCCAGGATACATTATTTTCTTGAATCAGGGTGATCTAGATAGACACAGCTTTGTATATGAATTTTGTGGGTGCACAGACAAAGGTAGACTGCAAAACTGATAGCTCATTCACCATGCTTTCAGCATCAGCTGTCATCAATTCTGAGAATTCAGTGTTGCAACAGAGATGTTTGTATCTATTTAAGCTCAGTGTAGTGCAGTGTATGCAAAGGTTCTGAATGAATAAATAAATAAAAAGTCATTAAAAAAAAGACATGGTAGCATAAACCAGGACTCCTCAGGTATCTTCTTCCAAAAACTCTGCCAGTGGAGCCAGTAATGTCTCACAGTCATTCACAGCATTTTCATCATCAGGCATGCAAACAGTACAATGAAGATCTTGTTAACCTTCAAATGCATTGTACTTAGGTCACTCAAGAAACAGGCATGTACACATTTTATAGAATGCCAACTGCTGTCTTTTTGGCTATAGATTCACCGCTTGATTGCATTTTGGAATACTCACCACCTGTGGCATGGGGATTCGTTGTATGATTGTTACTACTTTTGCCATTAGTCAGAATTGTACTCGTATTTTGCAAAGTACCAATGTTACACTGTCCTGATTACTACATCAACAGGACCAATTAGCAACAGTTGCTGTGACATTGTGGCTGGAATATTTTGTCAAAGGTATATTACCTATATAAATCCTCCATTTCAACAACTTGTGTGTCTGCATCTTTACCAGTGGACATTTGGGTTTGGGCATCATCAATGTGTCCATACATGCCATGTGACTTTTCTTTTGGGCATTTATACCACACACCATGATAATGTACCTTCCTGAATTCTATGCTACTCAAACTGCAGAACATGGTGTGTTTAGTACATGCCTGAATGATTTACATGTGTCTGGTACTGAATCGTCTGCGTGATGCTGTCTGTCTGTCATATAAAGGGTACATGCTGAAGTTTGACCATATGGAATGATTATGTACCCCTTTATTTTTCCCAGCAGTTATTGCGAGTTTGGCAAACTAGCACTGGCAACTTGTGTTTAGAAGTGAGTCAATACATATGTAAACTCTCTGCCTGCAGTTATACGCAGATTTTCTAAGCATGTGCAATTTATAATGTTTTTGTCTATCATTCATGTACGATTATGCTGTAAGCCACAACAGAAATGTGCTACCTTTGTGAGTCAGGGGAGCAAATTATGCACTAAATTAGTGAAGTTAAAAGGATTGATCACATCCTGCTGCATCTCCATGGATAACTGTGTGTTCAATGTTGCTAGTATAGTATAAGCATTTATCCAAGATGCTCATTTGCTGACATTCTGAAATGGTCCTGTAGGTTTCAGGTTTATACACAGTGTAGTTTGCAGTATATCTGCTTTGTTGTTGGTGTGGGTGAACCACATCATGTGGTATTTTTCTGAACACTTGGTCAGCTAATGGATAAAGTGCAAGGTACACATCATGGTAACACTCACAACGCCACAGCACTGCATTGCATTTCAGCACTAAGTTCCTAACAAAGCAGCCACATTCCCGGTAGAACTAGCAAACATGTTCATACAATGGCTAAGGCAATATACTAGAAAACAGTCATAGATCAAGTCTTTAACCAGACACTGCTCACCTGCTGAGCCTGAAAAAGGGCCAAGTGGATCAGTGTTCAACTCCAGTTAATGGCATCAATAAAATAAACAGATCTCTTTAAGCCACTGACATTTAGCAATACACCGTATGTATGCCAAAATAGTAATACACCATATGTATGCCAAAAAATACATCATATGTACATCAAAGTAGTAATACACCATATGTATGCCAAAATAGTATTATACCATATGTACACCAAAGTCGTAATAGACCATATGTATGCCAAAGTAGTAATACGCTATATGTACGCCAAAGTAGTAATACACCATATGTATGCCAAAATAGTAATATACCATATGTGCACCAAAGTAGTAATACACCATATGTATGCCAAAGTAGTTATACACCATATGCATGCCAAAGTAGTAATACACCATATGTACACCAAAGTAGTAATACACCATATGTATGCCAAAGTAGTAATACACCATATGTATACCAAAGTAGTAATACGCCATATGTACACCAAAGTAGTAATACACCATATGTATGCCAAAATAGTAATATACCATATGTGCACCAAAGTAGTAATACACCGTATGTATGCCAAAGTAGTAATACACCATATGCATGCCAAAGTAGTAATGCACCATATGTGCACCAAAGTAGTAATACACCACATATATATGCCAAAATAGTAATACACCATATGTATACCAAAGAATGAGCTTCCGAAAACAGAATGCTGAACAACACTGGCAAAATACACCATGTGACATGATTTGTTCATACAATAAGTGAAAAATAAACATAAAACATTGTACCAATATACATGCTACTTTGCACTGAAACACAGTGATGTACACAGGTATAAGAATCACAGCATAAGAATCACAGCAGCACATATATTACTGACATTCCTTGAGATCCTTTTATATACATGTGCTGTTCTGAAAGCATGATTGGAGAACAATAATACATATGTGTACAATGCAATACCAACATTAGGAAGTGATGATCCAGCTGAATCATACATAGTATTTACTATAAAAAATACGAATGAAAGATAAAGGCAACTCAGGAACAGTTAGATGGTGGAAATAGAAACTGCTCGTGCGACAGGACAGTAAAATAAACCGTGTTTTAATAAAAAATAATAAATAATAAATAAAAATATACACAATTCTATCAACAACTGTTACAGGTTAAGTGCTTTCGACTGTTACCCAGTCTTCTTCAGAACAATTCCAGTGTATTCCCATGAAGCATTTATATCAAAGTAGCAGCATGTTAATTGAATAATTAGAGAATATAAAAACCGCCAGAATTTTTAAAGTCACAAAAACACATTCAGCATAAAAACCTTGTTTCAATATTTATACAGACAACAATTGTAAAACAAGAACAAATAATTACCAAAAACTAAAACTTCCTAATAAGAAGCAAAACTGGTAATACTATAAATGTATTGATACATTGTATGCTGTTGTAAGAGATTGAAATAAACATAAAAATATAAAAATATAAATATAAAAATATATGTAAACCAGTATAGTATTTCTCTATGTACAAGTGCATCCATGTAGAATTTACTAAAAATGACAGTGTTGTCATAGATGGTGTAGTGGCTACGTAATCCCAAATTTATTCCAAGGCTAAAAAAGGTTTGATGCTAATATAATCATTGAGCCCCGGGGGTCTCGTAGCGTCTGTTAGAATCTGCCATTTGCTCTCACATAAGCATAGTCTCATTTTCCAGTCCCCTCCAAAAGGTACTGTCTCAACTTGATCTATAATGGAGAATAGGAACTTGTGGTCTTTTCCCTTCTCCGAAATGTGTCTGTACAATGCATTTTTAGAATCCTGTTTACCTATTTTATATATATGTTCATATATACGTCTGTTGAACTGCCTCTCCGTTTTGCCTATGTAATGTGCGTTGCATAAAGTACATATTGCCAAGTAAACTACCTGCTTAGATCTACAATTCCCTTTCCTGCTGGTAATAGTAGTGTGGCATATGTCATTCAATTTAATGATGTTATTCAAATTAATGTATTGACATTGTTTGCAGTTGCCACATCTTACTGTACCTTTTTGATTCTCATGTGATGTCTTGTTGTATGCTCCTCTTTCTAGAAGATGTTTCATGTTAGGTGCAGTTTTATAAACAATTCTGGGTTTGGTCCCCAAGGTCTCTTCCATACCCATAGCCATCAGATTCCTCCAAAACCTTTCTAAAATGTCCTTAATAATGTGGGAATTGGGTGTGTACATGAGTATGCACACCCTACCCAACGAATCCATGTGTCGTCCCCCTTCCCGCTGCTCCGAGATGTAGTGGCCTAATAGGGGTTTGTAGATGATACCCCATCCGTCTTGTACATATCTGATTGTCTCGTTAACCAAGCCTTCTGGATACGCTCTACTCAAAAACATTCCTTTGATGATGTTTAATTCCTTCTCCAAGATCAGTTGGTTAGATGACATTCTTGCTGCGCGGATGGTTTGCCCTTTAATCACGTTCTTGAATATATGAGGGGGATGGTTGCTACTATAATGGACGTAATCATTAGAAAAGGTGGGCTTCCTGTATATACTTGAAGTAAAGCCATCGGAATCTTGACTTAACCAAACATCCAAAAAAGAAATTCCTTTATGACTGTATTGGTGAGTAAATTTGAGGAACTCAACAGTACGATTCAGATAGGTCATGAATTCTAATAGTCTGTCCTCGGATGATTTCCACAAAATGAAGATGTCATCCAGATATCTCACATATAATCCGATGTCATCGAAAAATGTACTCTTAAACACGTGTTCTTGTTCCCACTCAGCCATGACCAAGTTCGCAATTTCTACTATAAAAAATAGATATTTATTTCTGGTGTTTCACATATGCAGCAAAAAGCATATGCATACACAATATCACTGGATAAATAGGTTGTAAAGAAAATGCAGCACTGTATCTGAAAGTTAAATTCAACTTGCATAGCACAATGTAAGTAGGCTGCTGCAAATTTCTCAGATAAAAAAAAATTACCATACACTGATAAATTTTTAGTGTAAACTACAATACCATATGTCATAGGCAACTGCGCACTGGAGTAAGCATTCCAACAACCAGAATGTATGTTACTTTTTTTCTTATTTATCCTATGCTGGCTGGCTTAGTCCCACTAGGGTGGTTACTGTACTGCTTTTCAGGGGGGAGATCCAAGGTGGTATTTATACCACTGCAGTAATGCCCTTTTATTGCAGTGTCTGACAAGGCAGCAGAAGGCAGACATGCACTGCAATGAACCGTAAATACAACTATTTATTTATTTGTTTATTAATTAGCATTTTTTGACTGGGAAATTCTGTCTGGGTTTTGTTTAAGGAAAACTCTTTTCAGCAGAGAAAAGCTCCAACATTACAACTGTACACGTAATCAAGTATTTAACATATTCAGAATCATAGTTTTAATTATAGTTACAGAATATTCAAACTGCAGTACAAAAAGCAGCTCAAAATACAATTATAAAAACAAAGAAAAAAAAAACAAGAATTCCTGTAGTGCATTATGGTCTTGCAATATAACACTGCACTACACTTGCCAGAATGGATCTGGAAGATGTGTGCTAAGGGAATTGTGGTCACGACTGTGGGCACAGAAATGAACTCTTTGCCATACAGATAGAAACAAGAATCAGGATTCCACTAGCCAGCATATAAATGCAGACACTCTTTATTCGTTCTTGCTATATACTCTGTCTTATAGTGATGATAGCAGGAATCAGTACTACAGTGCACTTGCCAATATATTGTTTGTAGAATGTATACAACTCAATATTAAAGAAAATGCTGAATTCTACTATATGGACTGCAGTTTATCCAGTGCATACAGATAACTGCGGATTGTAATGCACTTACCAGCCTATCAGTGGCAAGCATATGCACACTCCTGGGAGTTTTATCACAAATTGAGGACTTGAGTTCTCTGGTTCAATCCTCAGCTGGGGTGCCTTCTGTGTGGAGTCTGCATGTCCTCCCTGTGGTCGTATGGGTTTCATCCGGGTGCTCCGGTTTCCTCCCACATCCCAAAGACATACTGTAGGTGGATTGGACACTCTAAATTGGCCCTAGGCATGTGTTCGTGTGTGTATGTGTGCCTTTTGTGGAAGGGTGGGCGCTGGACTGGCAACTCAACACCGTAAAAACCGCTGCCAATCATGAGTGGAGATGTGATCTGCTGTGGCGACCCCTAACTGGGAAAAAGCCGAAAGAAGAAGAAGAAGTAAGTCTTTATACCCTCTTCAATTCAGGTGGAAAAGTGAATCCCTGCTGCAATGAACTTGCCTGCCTACAGGTGGATGACGTGCATATTTTTTATAATATATCTATAAATTATGGGCTCTGTACTATTTTAGATGGTCTGCCTGAGAGTAGTTTCAATGCATTCTGTTTACAGGCTAAACAGTGACATCTGAAGACTGGATCATCAGAAATGCAAGCAAGTTGATTGCCAAAACATTCAGTTATATCAAAACATTCCACATTTAGGTTGTTTGTGTATCTGTGAGTGTCTGTGGGTTAGGATTAGAGTAAGGGGTATGGAAGGCGATAGATGTGTGAGTGCACATGGGTTATTGTTAGAATAAGGGTTAGGGAATGGTATAGCTGTAGTGTTATGGGTGTGTATTGTATGTTTGTAATGTGTGTGAGAGTCTTGTTTAGTGCTACTAGTAAGCAATGGGGGTTTTGCAATATTATGTGTAGGTTTTACTTTAGGGTTAGGTTTAAAGTTAGGATTAGCACACATGAGCAAGGCAATATGGGGGGAGTGAAATATTCCTGCAAGCTCATCTGTCTTTGTTTCATTACTGCACTAGGACTGAACCAATGAAAGAACAGAAACTGGAGTAATTATCAGGCACACTGTGGAGAAGTGTCGCTTTGTAAGTCCTGAACTCAGAGTACTTCACATAAATGTGTGAACTGAGCTGATACGTGCAGCAGGGAATGGGGCCCTCTGTTTCCCTTACACCTGTGAGGTAGTTGCAGTGACCCTTTAGCATAAACTGCAAGCCTGCTTAACTGAAGGATTTGTTAGATGAATAAATCATTTCCTTTGGGCCTCTTCTTCCCACCTCATGCTATTATAACAAAAAGAAAACATCTTTATAAACTTCTTTCCAGTTTCTGAGTTTCATGCTCCAGTTGAATAATGGAAAATCTTTATTATATTTTCCCATCAAATTCTAAACTGTGCCTTTATTTCTTAAGAAAACAGATATATAGTCCATTTAGATGATAAAATCAAAGAATCCTTTCATCTTTCTAACTGAGTTAAAGCAATACGCCCTATACTGCTTAATGCTACTAAAGGTTATATGATAACATATTGGGACTTGCTAATATTCTTTTGCTAATATTTCAAGGTACCTCTGTTGTATTTCAGTTGTGCTTATCTGTACTACATCATCTGTTGGACTGAAAGATTGAACATTATACTTTGTTTATGATGTCCTAGACGTATCTGTGTTCTGTTTGTCTGTACAGTGTTAAAGTAGACCATTATGGTTCAACTTATCAGTTTCTTGCCCTCCATCGGTGAGGATTCTAGTATGAATTATTGCTGCAAAGCATGTATAGCTGTTTAGAGAATACAATGCTGTGCTTTAATCATAAGCTCTAGCAGCTGTACTGAGGAACTCCACTCTACCACCTCTTAATTTGCATCTTGTCCTCTTATCTGCTGAAGGGCTTTTAATAAGGAGTCTGAGGGGAGCTAATAATGACATAGTGTTTAGCGAAAATTGTTGGAGTTTATCAGATGTTTCTGTACTTAGGTATTTTAACTAATACTAGGGACCAAGTGTTGAATCACCACTTACTCAGAGTTTAATGAACTGTGTGGTTAACACAGAATAAGCTGAACTTCTGATACAGTAGCAAGTGTCATTATGTCGAAACAGACAACTTATTTCATTTTAATTCTGTTGAAGTCACTATAATAATCTCTTTCCCACATCAAACAGTAGCTGTACTGCAAGTGCCTTGTTACTTTATCCAAGAAATGTATCAAAAGCTGCAGTATTTCCGAACTACAGTTTTAATTCTGCAAAGTTGAAGAGTGATGTTTATGAAGCTGGAAACTGATGATGTAATGATGAATGTTGTTAGTGCATACGCTCCACAAGTTGGGTGTGCAATGGATAAGAAAGAAAAATTTTGGAGCGAGTTGGATGAAGTAGTGGAGAGTGTACCCATGGGTGAGACAGTGGTGATTGGAGTGGATTCCAATGGGCATGTTGGTGAAGAGAATAGAGAGGATGAGGAAGTGAATGGTAGATATGGTGTTAAGGAGAGGAATGGAGAAGGTCAGGTGGTAGCAGATTTTGTGAAAAGGATGGACATGGCAGTGGTGAATACATATTTTAAGAAGGGGGAGGAGCATAGGGTGACATGCAAGAGTAGAGGAAGATGTACACAGGTGGATTATATCCTATGTAGGAGGGCCAGTCTGAAGGAAATTGGAGACTGCAAAGTGGTAGCACAGGAAAGTATAGTTAGGCAGCATAGGATGGTGGTTTGTAGGATGACGTTGGTAATCAAGAAGAGGAGGATGAGTGTGAGGGCAGTGCCAAGGATCAAATGGTGGAAGTTTAAAAAGGGTGATTGTGAGGTGGAGTTCAAGGAAGAGTTAAGGCAGGCACTGGGTGGCAGTGAAGAGTTACTGCATAGCCTGGTAACTACAGCAGAGCTGGTAAGGGAGACAGCTAGAAAGGTGCTTGGTGTGACATCTGGACAGAGGAAGGAGGACAAGGAGACCCGGTGGTGGAATGAGGAAGCACATGAGGAAGCACATGAGAGTATACAGAGAAGGAGGTTGGTGAAGAAGAAGTGGGACTGTCAGAGAGATGAAGAAAGTAGACAGGAGTATAAGGAGATGAGGCATATGGCAAAGAGAGAGGTGGCAAAGGCTAAGGATAAGGCATATGGAGAATGTATAAAAGGTTGGACACTAAGGAGTGAGAAAAGGACCTGTACCGATTGGCTAGACAGAGGGACTGAGCTGGGAAAGATGTGCAGCAGGTAAAGGTGATAAAGGATAATGAGAGAAATGAACTTACAAGTGAGGAGAGTGTGTTGAGCAGATGGAAAGAGTACTTTGAGGGTCTGATAAATGAAGAGAAAGAGAGAGAAAGAAGGTTGGATGATGTGGGGATAGTGAATCAGGAAGTACAATGGGTTAGCAAGGAGGAAGTAAGGACAGCTATGAAAAGGATGAAGAATGGAAAGGCTGTTGATCCAGATGACATACCTGTGGAAGCATGGAGGTGTTTAGGAGAGATGGCAATGGAGATGGAGTTTTTAACCAGATTATTTAATGAAATCTTGGAAAGTGAGAGGATGCCTGAGGAGTGGAGAAGAAGTGTTTTGGTACTGATTTTTAAGAATAAGGGTGATGTGCAGAGCTGCAGTAACTACAGAGGGAAACAACTGATCGATCACAGCATGAAGTTATGGGAAAGAGTAGTGGAAGTTAGGTTAAGAAGGGAGGTGATGATTAGTGATCAGCAGTATGGTTTCATGCCAGGAAAGAGCACTTCAGATGTGATGTTTGCTCTGAGAGTGTTGATGGAGAAGTACAGAGAAGATCAGAAGGAGTTGCACTGTGTCTTTGTGGAGTTAGAGAAAGCCTATGACAGGGTGCCTAGAGAGGAGTTGTGGTATTGTATGAGGAAGTCAGGAGTGGCAGAGAAGTATGTAAGAGTGGTACAGGATATATATGAGGGTAGTGTGGCAGTGGTGAGGTCTGCAGTAGGAGTGATGCATGCATTTAAGGTGGAAGTGGGGTTACATCAAGGATCAGCTGTGAACCCTTTCTTATTTGCAGTGGTGATGGACAGGTTGACAGACAAAATCAGACAGGAGTCACCGTGGACTATGATGTTTGCGATGACATTGTGATCTGTAGTGATTGTAGGAAACAGGTTGCAGAAACCCTAGAGAGGTGAAGATATGAGAGGAGAGGAATGAAGGTTAGCAGGACTAAGACAGACTGCATGTGTGTGAATGAGAGGAAGGATACAGGAATGGTGAGGATGTAGGGAGTAGGGTTGGCAAAGGTGAATGAGTTTAAATACTTGGGATCAACAGTTCAGAGTAATGGTGAATGTGGAAGAGAGGTGAAGAAGAGAGTACAGGCAGGGTGGAGTGGGTGGAGAAGAGTGTCAGGAGAGATTTATGACAGATGGGCAACAGTAAGAGTGAAAGAGAAAATCTACAAGAGGGTAGTGAGACCAGCTATGTTATATGGGTTGGAGACGGTGGCATTGACAAAAAGGCAGGAGTCAAAGCTGGAGGTGGCAGAACTAAAGATATTAAGATTTGCATTGGGTGTGATGAGGATGGACATGATTAGGAATCAATATATTAGATGGTCAGCCCAGGTTGGAAGGCTTGGAGACAAAGCTAGAGAAGTAAGATTGCGTTGGTTTGGACATGTGCTGAGGAGGGATGCTGGGTATATTAGGAAAAGGATGCTAAGGATGGAGCTGCCAGGTAAGAGGAAAAGAGGAAGGCCTAAGATAAGGCTTATGGATGTGGTGAGAGAGGACATGCAGGTGGTTGGTGTGCAGATGACAGGAAGAAATGGACACAGACGATCCAATGTGGCGACCCCTAACAGGAACAGCCAAAAGTAGAAGAAGAAGTTTTAATTCTGTAAGGTTATTACAACTCCAGAACATCTCTTCTATCAGAACTGGGCTTGATACATTTGCTAAGTAGTTTTCAAAATGTTCACATTAGTATTTGAACCAAATGGGAAAAAAAGTTCACACAGACAAGCCATTCAGTAAAAACTCCCAAGAAAGACCTAGCTAAGCTACATTCTTCACTAACACCTTAAACCTCCCATTGTGGAGGTCCATGGGATATATGCAAACAACTCCTTAAGACCATACCAGTATTTCAGCTACATGCCCATGCCTTTTTGTTGTTTTAAGTCTTTATTGGTGAATTCAGACCAATAAAGCCAAGCTGTATACACTGCAGGCATTTTTTCTGTGCTTGTTGTGAAGTTGGATTCATTTGTATAGACACAAAGATAGCTATACTAGTACTGCAGACTTGACTAATTTTTGATATAAGTGTTGAAATCTTGAGGCAGTACATTTTGCATTCTTGACTCTAATATGTTCATCACAGTATCTTTTATATGTCCTTCTATATCACTGTTGCAGTATTCTTTACTATAGGGTTCTCCCTCCCAGGGCAGGCCAACTTTCGGCCAGTATACCAGAGCCTAATGATTTGTATGCACAGTACTGCAACAGTGAAGAGGACATCACTGTTATGGTAAGATTTTATACAGCTGTACTTTCTCAAGGGACTACAGTCAATGAGGTAGCAAAGTCAATTCAGTCACAGAACTCTTGAATAACTAGTTAACTTTACAGTGCAGTGCAAAATGGAGTCATTCTCACACCCAATTTCATTTCTGCCATATCGGAATTGATTTTCTTTACAACTTTTCATTATGTGTCACAGTCTAATTCGTTACTATTTACCTGATATAATACTACAGAATACACTATGGCAAATCTAATAAGTCAGATACTAATGATTTTCTTAACACTGCCTTCACTCTGCTCCATGTTAACACTTAAATCATAATAGTGCATTGAGTAAATTAACTATCTAACCCTGCATAATGACCACTTCACTAAAACAACAGACCCTTATTCAAATTTCACACATACAAATAACCATTTGTCCATCCTCTCATAAAGTAACCTAAACTCCTCCTAAAAGAATATTCATAACTTGCTACATGTTTTTGATATGACTTTGTTCTTGAAGTGGATTTCATGACATCCATATCTTGAGCAGATAACAGCATGGTTATGAGTGGAAAATTAGTCATAATTCTTGTATCATATTTTTAAAATAAAAGTCCAAAGCAGTGTTTAGGTGGATAGACTATACTTCTTGTCAGAAATACATTCATGGCACTCACATAGTTGTTTCGAGTTTCTGTCTCTGGCCGAACTTTGTATATTCTTAGATACTGTTAGTCTTATAAGTACTTCTTGCATGCTATCAAGGTCCATTAAGCTTTTGACTAAATTAGAGGAAAAACAACACATTGTTATTCAAACACAGCTGTGCTTATCTTCATGACTGTAGCCTCAGCTAGCTAGGGTAATTTCGTATGTAGCTATTTAACTGCATTCATGGACATTACCTCTCACAATTAGTTCTAACTCCACTTAGAATCCAAGTATTTATATAAGGCCATTACTTATGAGACATTAGCTTTATGAATGCAAGGCCTTTTTTCAGATCTGTCAGAATACTATCAGATGTACTCAGTTATCACTGCTCAGTCTTTGACCAGAAGTTCATATAATACTTATTAAGGGATACCAATGTCCCTGTGAAAATATCTGTGTTACATTTCATGTTTCACTCAAGTGAAATAAATTGTACACACTATGTAGCATGAAGTTAGCTCTGTAGTGCTTCACCAATAGATTATCGCTAATCCAAATGTATCTTTTCACAGTTAAGACACAAAGAATTGGAGGTCAAAATGGCTTTGGTGTCCTATGAATGTTTAAGAGTTCACTTACCTGAAGCTATTCTTTCAGAAAATCATAACTTTCTAACCCCTAGGGGTAACACAAAATACTCTTAAAGCTAACAAAATAGAACATGTTTATACCAAACAAATCTTACTTTTCCTTAATCCCAAATCTTACTGCACAGAAATAAAATCCAGATTAGGAACCTAAACCATCAACAATACCAGCTTCTTCGTTTACATTTAAATTGCTGCTGACTGTCCCTAAGACCAAACTGTCAAAACTGTAAATCCACTCACATTAATCCTATTTATGTTATTCCATAAACATGTCACATAAACATTTCAGTCCCATTAACTGATTGCCCCAGTGTATCCAATTCCAGTGAATTTGTTTTTCAACCATCTTTCCTTAAAAGAGCACCCAGCATAAGTGCTCCTGTTTCTAATTCATCCTATCACTTTTATCAGGAATTGTTCTGACTCTGGAA
Organism: Protopterus annectens; assembly: GCF_019279795.1. Lineage (NCBI taxonomy): Eukaryota > Metazoa > Chordata > Ceratodontiformes > Protopteridae > Protopterus > Protopterus annectens. The sequence goes on along the minus strand of NC_056731.1, from coordinate 1,181,709,415 downwards.
ACATGCAGTATTAACACTATTACCAAAAGTTACCAACCTCACACAACTATTTAACATTTGGCCAAACAGCAAACAACAAAGCTCATTTCAGATCTCAAACTACTGGTTTATAAACAGATTGCAGAATTCATTAATAAAAGCAGAATTAAGCTAAGGTCGGCATAACTTTACACAAGACTGCAGTATTATACTAACTCATTAAATTGCCCCCTGATTTCATTCTCTCAAATGTAGGCATGGAGACTTCTAAAAGGCTCTGCCTTTGCAGATCTAAAGCCAGCTCTCAGCCTGGAGGACCACTCTCTGTCTCTCAGTCTACATTCCTACCTTGGCTTTTCCACTGGTAATCTTAAATGGTTTGATAGGTACCATTTGTCAACACTGATAATAACTAATCTCAGTACTCCTTGGATGTTTATAGAGAACACCTCTGTAGGTATAACACAGGGTTCAGTTCTAGAACCAATCCTTTTCTTACTTGTCAATATTAGCTATCTTATAAATAATGTACATTAAGAAAATTCTTCTAAAAGCAGGTAAAAACAAGAAACAGTATACAAAATGATTCATAAAATTACTTTAACAAATTATATCAGTTATTCAAAGATAATCCATCAACTGTTAACACCTCAAAAAAGAAAACGTGCTGCCACAATTTCAATGCCAGACTCCACAGGAATCCCCATTTAGTTTGCCTCTACTAATAAATACCAAAGAACATGACTAGAATCTATCCTTCACCTCAAGTGCCACAGAAAAAAATAGTTAAATTCTAATTTAAATTCACTAGTCTGATTACTGCAGAAGTCTGAATGACTATAACCTAAACAGTTTAATTTGAAAAGAATACACTTTCCTGCTGAATATTGTGTCCACATTATACAAGAAGGATATGCTCCAAATGATCATGAAAAAGACAATACTACTGTTTACCAAAAAGAATGCAAACTGTTTCCTAATAACTGACAGAGCAACCTTTTTGACACATTCCCTAACATTTAAATTTTTATAGACCAATTAATTCTTCCAGCAAAAGACCTTAAAATTAGAAACTCAGACTACTCCTTATATTCTCAACATTCTGGAAATCGGTCTCTTTGGAAATCATCATTCAGTCTTCCAGCTGCAAAACAATCATTTGTTTAACAGTCTCTGTTATACAAAATAAATCCACTAAAAGAAATATATTTTACCTTTTCCTGTTTTAATTCCAGCTACTTCTTTATCTGTAAGAGACAAAATGAGAAAAATGCATTGGTATAGGATAAACTTTTATGGACCTCTTTCTCCTGAAATAAAATCTATTTTAACTCATTCCTTGCCTATGGTAACTATATAATGTATGCAAATGTAGGTCAACAGAATAGCATTTTCTTTATTAAATAACTGGAATTATTATGTATGCTCATTTTAATATTCAGAAAAAGATAAACAAACTAAGTGCTTCTTTTGCATTAGATCCAATTCTAACAGTGTTTTTTTTTTTTTTTAACAAAAAATTGGGTCTCATTCAAGGGACATTGCTGACTGGCAAAAAACAGGAGCAAAAGGTAAAACAACCTTTAAAAGTTGTTAAAACTTCACTCTGAAAATTATAAATGAAATGTGTGGCATAACAAGGTGTCTAATGGCCTTTAAAGCTCTTTGTGTTTCAGAGGGACACTTTATCTCTGCCTTTTGTCACTTTGACAGTGGCAAAGCATTTTATCAGCTTTCAAAGGCTTTAAAAGCCAGTAAAAACTTTGGACACCTACACTTTTTATGGAATAGATATAGCTGCATTAACTACAAAGAATTATGATTGCGGCTCCAGTCACAGCTAGTGGTGTTCTCAACATGGATGCCAAGATTCACTTCCTAAGCTTCACTTTCAAAGACAATTTCTTGACATCTATGCCTCAAATGCATGATATGCTGGCTTTGATTGGAGACCCAATCAAATTCCTCTATGTAACAATATATTATTGCTATTACTGTTCTTTGATAGCTATTATATTATGATATCATTTTGCTACTGTTCATTAATTGCTTAATATGCAATTATTTCACCTGTGGTCCAGTCTATAACTTAAAAAGGTCCACCTTCGGACAAGTTAATTTACCATTATCAAACAAATAAATAAAATACCATTATCAGTTCTGTTTCATCAGTGCAACATATGTTTAGTATGTCAGCCAATAACACACCAGGATGAAGAGGAAAATAAACATTATGTACCAACCATAACAATGGATTGTCCATCTCAGCTGATGGGTTATATGGCCTTATGACAAATCCAAGCTGGCAACATTCCACATAGATGTTTTTACAGCACTTGAGCTGCTTCCCTCTCCCATAATGTAATGCAGTCCTATTTGTTCCTCAGATTGAGTCTGCCCCCATCAGATATTATGGTACAGAGGAGTGATGGCAAAAGCTATGTTTAGGTCTACAAAATCAATCCAAAAAGAATAGTGACAATTTGGAAAGGAGGTAATGGGAGGGTTTTTGAGACACAGAGATAGATAGATAGAGAGAGAGAGAGAGAGAGAGAGAGAGAGAGAGAGAGAGAGAGAGAGAGAAAATAACAATCCATCATTACGGAAAGTGCATAACTTTTGTATCCTGTATTATCTTTTCTTTCTGACTTGACGGATGAGACAGACTTTACAGGTACATTTTTTGGGTGGCATCATGACAAGATACCCCTATGGATGGCAGAATCACGAAAGCTCTGGATCTCATGAGATTCAGGACTATAATGTTTTACAATGTGGTATGCATTGGATCTCATTATGAGATTCAGGGTTATAATGTTTTACAGTGTGGTACGCATTGGATCTCATTATGAAATTCAGGGTTATAATGTTTTACAATGTGGTATGCATTGGATCTCGTTATGAGATTCAGGATTATAATGTTTTACAGTGTGGTATGCATTGGATCTCATTATGAGATTCAGGGTTATAATGTTTTACAATGTGGTATGCATTGGATCTCATTATGTAATTCAGGATTATAATGTTTACAATGTAGTATGCATTGGTTCTCATTATGAGATTCATGATTATAATGTTTACAATGTGGTATGCATTGGATCTCATTATAAGATTCAGGATTATAATGTTTTACAATGTGGTATGCATTGAATCTCAGTATGAGATTCAGGATTATAATGTTTTACAATGTGGTATGCATTGGATCTCATTATGAAATTTAGGATTGTAATGTTTTACAATGTGGTATGCACTATTGACCAAGCTGCTGCAGCACAAATATCATCTGTGGAAGTGTTCCTGAAAAAGGCCATGGAAGCTGAGACTGACATTCAGGAATATGCCTTTGGTTTAGCATGCATTTGTTTGTTGTTATACACTGAATGAATGAATGCATTACAGTCTAATAGCCATCTAGAGAGACAGTCTTTCTGGTGATCTTAGTTCTTAGTCTTACTGTGGAACAGAATGATAAGAGTTAGCTGTTTTTATGTAATGGTTTTGTACTGTAAACTTCGAAAAAAGTTGGCTGTAAACATCCAGTGTATGCAAAATATATTCTCTTTTGTTCATAAGGCTTAGTAGATGAGTGGTTTGCTTCATGGCTATTTCAAAAGCAATTTTAGGACTAAAGAAAAGAGTTGGTCTTAAGGAGACTCAGTTTTTATGGAAGACTAGATATGGTGGTTTCAAAGACAAAGCACAAGGCTCAGGTATTCATTTCACTGAGGTAGTAGCTGCTAGCAATAATGTTTTCCAGCAAAAAGGCTTTATCATACATATAGAAGCAGGTTTAAATTGCAGCTCAGTGAGAGGTTGCAGTACAAAGGTAAGGCTCCATGAAGGAGTGGGATCCTTGATAGGGGATCAGAATAGGAATATGTCTTGTGAAAAGGTCTTGCAGATCTTTCCAAACACCAGAGAATGGGAATTTATGCCTTGATGAAAATTTGAAATGACTGTTAGCTGAACCCTAAGAGTTGAATAGCTGGAACTGCAGTGCAACAAAGTGATTAGGAACTACAATATGGAGGACATGGAAGCTAGAAAAAAATGTTCTCGTCCATTATGTACTGCCCATATAAACAATATTTCACAGTTACTCTTGAATAGCTTTTTCAGAAATTGTTTCTGAGAGGCAGGCAGAATCTGAATTACTCTGGTGGGCAAGGTAAGGCTATTGGCCATCAATAAAATTGGAAAAAAAACATGTGGTTAGTCTGATTAAGTGGATGTCCTAGTGAAGCTAGCTGAACGAGTGAGTTAAAGGATTCAGTTGACAATCCAGCAAGTATGGAGGCTAGATTTCATGAGCCCAGAGTAGTGGGAAGCAAAGCTGCAGGCCAAAAAGGTGGTATAAGAATAACTTTGTTTACAAACTTTGTCATTAGTGGAAAGGGGGTGTACAGCGGACTAGGTTGCCAAAAATAGACAAGAGCATCTTGTACTGGGTGCCTACCCCTGTGGAGAGATGATGGCAAAATAGCTGCTGCAGTTTGTGTTGTCAGGGTGGCAAATAGATCACAGCAAGGGTAGACTCAGTAGCTGAATTTGAGGGACCACTTGTGAGCCATCAAGATGCAGCAACTGAGCATGTCCTCCAGAAGGTTGATCTAATTTGGAATGTGTGCATTGCTTTCAGAAACCACTGTGAAGACCCCACCTATTGCCACACCCTCAAGACCTCTTGATACAAGGGTTATGATCAGGCTCCTCCTTTCTTATTGATGTAGCACACAATTGAGGTATTGTCTGTATCTACTAAAATCACATCCTAGGGAAAGAAGTCCTGTAGTGGCTATAACATTAGGAGAATCACCTTCATCTAGAATATTTATATGATGAGTGTGATCACATTCTTTAGACTGTCCTTCCCTTCCTTTCCATTCCCCAAAGAGGAGATGTCTGTTGTAACCATGGCTGATGTAAGGGGTACAACAAAGGGATGACCTGCTTGTACCAGGGGGACTGTATCCACCACTTTAGATGAGTTTTGCAAACTGTAGATAGTTGAATTATAAACTAAAGAGAATGAGAGGATTGGGACCACTGCATGGTGAGTGTGTCTAGAGTACTGTCATATGACATTGGTCATGGTGAACAAAAGCAATACATGCTGCCATTATGCCCAGTATTCATAATACTAGAAAGGCCAGCTGGGCATCATGTTTAAGAAGATATATGCTTTTAGTTCTGAAGGATAATGGAGTCCTGCTATCTGTCTTGTAGTCTCCAGATGACAACCTGCAATATCCAAAGCATGGGCTGGCTCCAAGTTTGATTCTTTAAAGTTTATTGAGATACCCAAAGACTAACCCAAATGGAGTAAGTAATGTCTTCCTGAAATAAGGGATTCTTTTTATTTGTAGCAAGGGGTCAATCACAGAGAGACAGGAATACCAAAGATGGGCTGAGACTACTGGCATGCTCTTCGGGAACACCCTGTTGGCTATGCCAAAGTCAAAGGGCTAGAATCAGAACTGGTAATGATTGTCTCCCACCTAGAAGAGGCGAAACCTGCTGGACTGCTTTCTAATTTTGAAATGGAGGGAAGCATCCTGACGGTCTACCAAGAACATTCAATCTCCTTCCTGTAGGTATGGTAAAATGGACTGCACTGTGACCATGTGGAATTTCATCTTCTTGACACAGAGATTTAACCTGCTAAGATCCAGAATAGGTCTGAGGCCCTGTGTTCTTTTTGAAACCATAAGGAATCTTGAGTAGACTCTGAATCCTTTCTTGTTTAGTGGGAGCTCTTGGAATGTGTCTTTTTTTTCTGTGGAAGATGAAGAGTCTTCTGAGATACCACCTTCTTTTGGCAGGATGGAATATCTGAAAAGAGCAGAGAAGTTTGTTTGAGATACAATAAGAAAGGTATGATGTAGCATGTGTATACGATAGTCTTCATCCATTTGTCCTGTGTGATGTATCACCAAGTATTTAGGTGAAGAGAGAGAGAGAGAGAGAGAGAGACAACCCCTAAATGCTTCCAGAGGTGAGTAGATAGGAAACCTGTCAAGAAAACTGAAAAAATTTCCCTGAAATAGAGCACCTGAAGCCCAGGTCCAAAAGTCCCCATCTATCTGTAGGGCAGAGTCTATTAAAGGGCTCTCCTCTGCCATGGGGTACCCTATATGAGGAAGAGGAGTCAAAGGAAAGATGACTTTCTGAACCAGAGTCTTTTGCTAGAGAAGGGCTTTTGAGGGGTTTCAAAGCATACTCACATGGTAGGCAACATTTTCCCTTCCTGTTCACTCCTCAGCAAGGCCTCTTTAACTTTTGGGCCAAACAGAAATGATCCATCATAAGGTGCATCAATAAAGGAACAGTTAAAGTTGTCTAAAAATTCATAGAAGCACAATTAGGTATGATGGCACATAATGATATCAGTGTCTGCTGCCCTATTTGCCTCATCTGCTGTGTCACTAAGCAGCCTCATGGAAAGATTAGTAATAGGCAGCATAATTTTTTTTATGAGCTTAGGTTGTTTACCAAAGAAATACTGCATCATAATTTCACCTTTGGCCATATTGGTTGTACAAAGCACCAAGGCCAGACCCACTTTGGTCCATTTTAGTTGGATCTCCACCTGATCCCCCACTTACCACCCTCCTCCCACACATTTATCCACTGGACTCTTGAACATCTTAAAGACCCACTTTGGACCACTTTAGTTGGATCTCCAGCTGATCCCCCACTTACCACCCTCCTCCCACACATTTATCCACTGGACTCTTGAACATCTTAAACTATTTGAAACTGGGTATCAATGAGCATATGCCATTATTTTGCATTAAAAGCAAAACGTTATTTATTAGCTTATTTTATTTATTTATTTATTTTTTTATTTATCATTTGTTGACCGGGAAAGTCCGACTAGGTTCCACAGAGCCTGTTTTCAGCGGAGGCCCGGGGAGAAATGCTCCTTATATTTTGTTAAACAACATTAAAACAGTTAAAACACAAAATCCAAGAGCCTCCAAAACCAAAAGAAATCCAAGGCAGGTCACAAGCAGCAACTGTTTTTTTTTTTCTTTTTTTGGTACCACTTAAAAACAAAACAAAAAAAAAATCATATATATTAAGCAATTTTGTCCCTTATTGGAGCTTCATCAGAATGCTTGTGACCTTCTTCCTTGGATTTGTTTTGGTTTTGGAACATTAAAACAGTGGAATATTACTGAAATATTGAAAACTTCTGGAACAACCTCATGCTGATCAGGATGAAATACAAGAATGGTTAAGGAGAGGTGAATTTAAACCAAAAGATGAAAAGTTAATATTAGTGGCCCAGGATAGTGGGCTATGTACATGTTGGTTTACAAAGTCCATTGAACATGTGGGAGAAACAGACAAATGCAGGTTCTGTAAAACAAAACTGGAAACAGTCGCACATTTTGTTGCTCATTGTGATACACTAATGGCAAAGGGCTTGTATACTGAAATGCATAATAACGTGGGAAAACTGTTGTATTGGGAATTGTGCAGACATTACAATACTGAAGTAGCTTTGAAGCATTGGAAACATGAGCCACATATAGATAGTGATGAAGTGAAACATGAGCCACACAGCATTACAGAGGATGATGAAATTTATATCACATGGGATTACCCATTACTAACAGTTCAAAAAAACAGATGTGAAAAAGGTAGATAAAGTAGTCCATGAAAAGAAGACAAAAGTACCATTGATCAATAAAATTGCTACACCCAGTGGTTACAGTGTCTTACGTAAAGAAAGACACAAAGTCATAAAATACCATGATTTGCAGGCAGAAATGAGGGCAGTGTGGAAGAAGGATACATAGACAGTTCAAATAGCAGCAGAAGCAATGGGTCTTATAAAAAAAAAAAATTTACACTCGTATTTAGATATGCTACTGATACATGTAATGTCTTGTGAATTGCAGAGAGAGTCAGTTCTGTGCACATTGTGGGTGCTGCAAAGAGCACTTTTGATTAACATCAAAGACTGAAACGATACTAATTTCATCAACTTTAATCATACTTCAACTTAGGAATGGGGTCCATTCCTGTCATAGTATTAGAAGCCCAAAAGACTTGGAGAAATTTAAACAACATAATCTGTTCTTTTTGGTTGTTGTGTTTGCTTTCATTCTGACTTGGCTGACTATTCCAGTTATTTTTTATAAGTGTACTCATTGGCAACCAATCATATAGCCCATATCAGCAAAAGAAGCCAAAGAAAATAGTAGCACCTGTCAGTATGCAAATTAAATCTTGCCATATTACCTTCTGCAACAGTAAACAGAGTGATGCACAAACCAGATGGTTAATCTTACCTCGGTTTTGGTTGCAAATTTGGCTGAACACAAAGGAAGAGAAACTAATTAATTAACTACACACACACACACACACACATATATATATATATATATATATATACATATATATATATATATATATATATATATATATATATATATATATATATATCTACATACCAACTCCTCGATCACACTACAGTGAAGAAAACGACAAATCCTGGGTTCTGCACTGTACGACGATCCCAATACACAATTGTGGACAATTTGTATCTTTGGCAATATGATCTCGGCCATATCGTTTTCAGAAATTTGAACTTTCGACAATGTGATACGGAGCCACACACACACACACACACACACACACACACATATATATATATATATACTTATTGTATATCTTTATTAGTACTGACTTCAAGCAGCAATATGTATTATTTAATATTTGGCATCTGCTTAGGTGGGCTAGTCCAGAGAACTATTGCAGCAATGATGTGGCAAAAACACTTTGATAATGAAGGTCAAATATAGAATAAAAGCACAAAGAAGAAAAACAAGATTTAAGATAATTTCAGCTTACAGACAAGGGCTTAATACACTGTTGGATAAATGTTTCTATGCTAGCATGGTTAAATACAAGTTTTCACACTATTATGATATCACCACATTTCCTCTACATATAATTATCAAGGGTAAAAATATACATACATATTATATGCAATGACTCTGTGCAGTACATACACTAACCAGTTTATAGGCAGTGTTCATTAGAAATTTGTAATAAACTGAAGGTTTAAACAAGAGCTACAGTAAGTCTGTGCATTGATGGATTCTTACTTTATCCATTATTTCAAAGCATTTACAAGACACTTCAGTAAAGAATTGTTCTGAAAGTGACTGCTTGTACCCTAACAGAGAATTTTGACACTATTTCAGCTGAGAGTCTTCACAGTAAGACGCTGTCCGGTTCGACTCTCAGCTAGAGCGTCTTCTGCGTGGAGACATGCGTGAATGGGCGTACCTTCGTTGAAGGTTGTGCGTCGGGGCTGGTAACTCGGCACGTAAAAATCAACTACCAATCATTAGCGGACCGGAGTTCCGCTGTGGCGACCCCCAACTGGGAAAAGCCGAAAGACACAAACAAATTTCAGCTGAGAGTTTGTTCTATAGAGCTGGTCCTAGTCTGTAGAAGGCTCTTTCATCACTGACTGTTTTATGTAGGAGTCAGCTCAGGGAGATTATGTCATCTTGGCTGTTTCTTAGGGAATATAATTTCTCCTTAATGGCATTTTTTTTTTAATGGGGGACAATAACCCCCTTTTAGAATTTTATAAGACAACATGCCTAGTAGATAATGGATCTTTCTGTTATTGGGAGCCATTTTAGAATACTTAGAAAATTGTAAATTGTGGTGGTTTGACTAGTACTCTGCAAGTAAAGCATATCTGTCGATTTTATTCTGAGTTATTGCAATTTTTCTGCATTGCAGGTAGAATAGAAAGAGAGTAAAGAAAGTCCACATTCTTAGTTTGTTGAAAAGGACACTTTTGGCCAAGGCTTTGCAGGTAATAAGAGATCATAGATGGAAGACTCTATAACAGAGTTTCAATTGTATGAGGACTTTGTTAATGGTATTGTCAGTCTGGCAAGAAAATATTAGTGAGTGGTCAAGGGTCAGTATTAAATTTGTTAATGATAAAGTTATTAAGGGTGGAGAAGGTTAGAGATTGGTCATGGGTCACACCTAAATATTTACATTCTGTCACATATGGAATAATATTGTTTTGATTATCTGTAATGGTAAAGATTGGTAGGTGAGCTTTGTGAGATAAGAGGAAGAGCATAACTTTTTTGCTTGATAAATCAGAAAATTATTCAGTTCGTGCCACTGGCAGAGGTTAGAGAAGGACTGCTGAAGTTGACATTGTAGGGCACTGAGACATTTATTTGCCTTTAGTAATAATATGTCATCCTCATCATCATCAACCCCCTTTTTCCTATTTCCTACATGGGGTTAGGGTGTCACATCAATTGTTTTTCTTGATTCCTTGTCATTTTCTCCTGCCTTATTCCATCATCACACCTGACTGCTTCAGGTCTTCTCCCATGCAATTCATACATTCTTTCCTGGATGCCCCTGTTTTCTCTTGCCTTTTTCCTGTACCTCTGTTTTCTCTTGCCTTTTTCCTGTACCTCTGTTTTCTCTTGCCTTTTTCCTGTACCTCTGTTTTCTCTTGCCTTTTTCCTCTACCTCTGTTTTCTCTTGCCTTTTTCCTGTACCTCTGTTTTCTCTTGCCTTTTTCCTGTACCTCTGGTTTCTCTTGCCTTTTTCCTGTACCTCTGTTTTCTCTTGCCTTTTTCCTGTACCTCTGGTTTCTCTTGCCTTTTTCCTGTACCTCTGTTTTCTCTTGCCTTTTTCCTCTACCTCTGTTTTCTCTTGCCTTTTTCCTCTACCTCTGTTTTCTCTTGCCTTTTTCCTGTACCTCTGTTTTCTCTTGCCTTTTTCCTGTACCTCTGTTTTCTCTTGCCTTTTCCTCTACCTCTGTTTTCTCTTGCCTTTTCCTCTACCTCTGTTTTCTCTTGCCTTTTCCTGTACCTCTGTTTTCTCTTGCCTTTTCCTGTACCTCTGTTTTCTCTTGCCTTTTTCCTGTACCTCTGTTTTCTCTTGCCTTTTTCCTGTACCTCTGTTTTCTCTTGCCTTTTTCCTGTACCTCTGTTTTCTCTTGCCTTTTTCCTGTACCTCTGTTTTCTCTTGCCTTTTTCCTGTACCTCTGTTTTCTCTTGCCTTTTCCTGTACCTCTGTTTTCTCTTGCCTTTTCCTGTACCTCTGTTTTCTCTTGCCTTTTCCTGTACCTCTGTTTTCTCTTGCCTTTTTCCTGTACCTCTGTTTTCTCTTGCCTTTTCCTGTACCTCTGTTTTCTCTTGCCTTTTCCTGTACCTCTGTTTTCTCTTGCCTTTTTCCTGTACCTCTGTTTTCTCTTGCCTTTTTCCTGTACCTCTGTTTTCTCTTGCCTTTTTCCTGTACCTCTGTTTTCTCTTGCCTTTTTCCTGTACCTCTGTTTTCTCTTGCCTTTTTCCTGTACCTCTGTTTTCTCTTGCCTTTTCCTGTACCTCTGTTTTCTCTTGCCTTTTCCTGTACCTCTGTTTTCTCTTGCCTTTTCCTGTACCTCTGTTTTCTCTTGCCTTTTTCCTGTACCTCTGTTTTCTCTTGCCTTTTCCTGTACCTCTGTTTTCTCTTGCCTTTTTCCTGTACCTCTGTTTTCTCTTGCCTTTTTCCTGTACCTCTGTTTTCTCTTGCCTTTTTCCTGTACCTCTGTTTTCTCTTGCCTTTTTCCTGTACCTCTGTTTTCTCTTGCCTTTTTCCTGTACCTCTGTTTTCTCTTGCCTTTTTCCTGTACCTCTGTTTTCTCTTGCCTTTTTCCTGTACCTCTGTTTTCTCTTGCCTTCTTCTTGTAGCTCTCTTCTATACCAGATTGTCTTCTGCTTTCCTCCACATGTGCCTGAACCACTGCATTCTGTTTGGTTTAATCTTCTCTGCAATTGGAGCTACTTTGGCTTCTGCTCTGATGTTTTCATTTTGTCGTCTGTCCCACAGAGTATATCCTATGACTTGTCTCAGTATTTCATCTCTATCAGCTCTGACATCCTAAATTGCACTACCTTCACTGGCCATTTTTCTGTGTCATACAGTAGAACTGGCTAAACCACTGCTTTGTTTTTGCTTTACTTTCATCTTCTTTGTCAGTTTTCCATAACACACTACCCCTGACACTCTGTGCTAGCTGGATGCAGCCCTTCTGGTTCTAGCTTTGACATCCTCATTCAGACTTCCCCTTCTCCTCCACCTGCCTTCCCAGATCTTGATCTATCCCTCCCAACCTGTTTACTAATGTAGTTCATCACAAGTATGAACAACAGCAGGCTCAGAGCAGAGCCAAGATGTATACCCAGTGCCACTAGGGACCCCACTGTGAGTCCAAATACTGCTTCCACTTGTGTCATTGGGTCCTTGTACATAGACTGCACTAATTGCACTAATCTTTCTGTGTGTAACCATCACAAGACTGTCCAAATCACCTTTCTTGGGACATTATCATTTGCTTTCTCCAAGTCTAGAAATATCCATTTGGACTCTTTATTCATTTCAAGCTCTTCTCAACAATCTGTCTAATAACAAACATCCGGTCAGCTGTGATGCATCCTGCCCTGAACTCCAACTTCTCATTTCCCATCTTACTTTTTACTAATCTGCATATTCATTTATCAATCCCCCCTCCAGCAATTTCATAAAGTGTGTCAGGGATTTGATACTGCTATACTGGCCATAGATGTGAATGTCCACTTTGTTATTGTATACTGGCACTATAAAGCTTATTCTTCAGCCATTTAGGATATGTCTTCTCTCCATACTGGTATGAGTACCCTCAGGATCCCTTTCTGTCCTAATTCACTCAACACGTTTGTGATGAAAGGAGATACTGCCAGCACAGCTAGCTGAAAATTTGTAAATAATTATAAGTCATCGGTGAATATCAAAATGATTTATATCCAGCCATAACCAGGCTAAAATACTTCTCAAAAACTGACTACAACCTCCAAAGGGAGGGTATCAGTAGCTTCACACCACCACCTTCCTCAGAGGATGCAGACAACTATTCTAAACAGTACATCAGTGCAGTATACAAGCACCTGTACAACTGCATGGACTCAGCCATAATCAGCAGAACTAAATACTGCTCCTCAAGGAAACACAAACCTGTCAGGTGGACATCTTCTATCAACAGGCTTTACAACAAAAGGAAGAAACTGTTGTCCAAGGGTAAAAATGAGTAAATTCCAAACTAGAAAACTTCCTCTGCCTCAACAAGCAAATTAGATCATTAGTGAAAACCTCCAAGGCAATTATGAATTGAACTAGCTTTTTAAAATTAGATCACTAATGAAAACCTCCAAAGCCAATTATGAATTTAAACATGCCTCCGAAACAAAGGTGAAACCCCAAAGCCTTCTTCCGTTATGTCAGGAACCTCCATTACCAGGTTTTTTTCTGAATTAATACTTAATGGTACTACTTACACTGAGTCTGTTGACTTAGCCAATCTTCAGTACAAACTTCACCCCCCCTAGCCCCCCCCAAAGGCCTATTCAACATACCCAGTACTTGTTCTGCAGCTTGTATCTCCATAGATCAAGTGTTAAAGGACCTATCCAAGGCAAAGAGCTCAGCTTCCATGGGACCTGATAGCATCCCAGGCTGTATTCTGCACTATCTCTAGCAAGAATTAGCTTCGCCATTGAGCACACTATTCAACTACAGCCTAAGTACAGACTTCATTCCAGCAGAGTGGAGAACCGCCATTGTCATCCCCTTGCACAAAGGTGGTGCCACTACTGACCCTGGAAATTATTGCCCCATTAGCTTGACAAGGCTGGTCTGTAAAGCCATGGAGCGTATTATTATGGATGTCATAAACACGTACATAGGCAATCTCCAAACACTTGACCCACCCAGTTTGGATTCGTGAAGGGCAGATCTTGCCTGTTGAACCTGGATGATTTCTTTGAACTGTCACCAAGGCCCTGGATGAGGAAAAGTCAGTACATACAGCTTATCTTGACTTGGCCAAGGCATTTGACACAATCACCCACTCGGGCATCATAGAAAAGCTAATACAACTTGGCATAAATTCCTATCTCATCAGGTGGGTGGCCAACTGGCTTGCTGATAGGACCTACAAGGTCAAAATAGGTGCCTCTACCTCCGACAGTAGACCTGTCACTAGTAGTATTCCCCAGGGATCTGTCCTGGGACCCCAACTGTTTGCATTCTACTTCTCAGAGGTCCAGGCAAAGACAAAAGGCCCGTGGATGACCGAGTTTGTGGAAGACTGTAAGTTGGGTGCTGTCATTGACTCCCCAAATGATGTTAACATACTGTGTCTCGCCTAAAAATCAATATCGGACCCTGCCCTATTAGAGGTGCTCCATTTCTGTAAGTATATCTCTTTGTGCATTACCTGCTTGAAAGGCCTAAATCTAATATATGACATCAACAGCACCTGCTGGAGAGACAGGTTTGTCTCCCAGAGGCTGCCCCATCTCTGGAATAGGCTTCCCATACATGTCAAACAGAGTACCTCTTTAAGCACAACCTTGATGAGTGGATGGGAAACCACAAATTTGTCCAAGGGGTTCTACCTGTGTCCCTCATTGACAGGGGTGACAAGTGCTTGCTGAGGTTTCTTTTTCAGGGATAAACTCTTGACTAGGCTTGTAAGGGCCCCAGGGCCATTAGCCTAGTAACCTCCTATGATCCTATAATCCTATAAGATGCTTGTGTTACAAATGTGTTAGAAACCGTATGTTATGCGTATAACAAACTGCTCTGTACAGCTGTTTGTGTTGAAAAGGTATTTTGTAAATTGCTTGTGCTTAAAATGTATCCACAGTGTGCCCTACTGGAAGAAAATAGAAATGTACATGCACTACTGTAACTGTTTAAATGTATATGTCACCAGAGGAAACTGGAAGGGTAACTTCAGTCCAGCAAACTTTAGAAAAATAGCTGAAATTAAATTACTTTATAGGCTATGCCATAAAGAGGCTATCTCTCAAGTTTTCAATACAGCTAGAGACACAAAGTCTGTACTAGAAAGCTTTCTGTATTGCCCTTGTAGTGAACAAATTGCTACTTTTGAATCATGAAGGAATGCAATTGTTTTATGACTTCCAGCATCTGCCAAAGATCTGAGGAAAAGCCCTTGTCTGTATATTTCTACAGATATATGCTAAATGCTGCCAGCTTCTAGCAATGGGAGGTTTGGCCTGGGAACTAGAAGTCAGATGACAAGAAATTATGTCATTCTGTAAGCGATCCCAGCAGTAATATTTTAGATATTCATTTGAGAAGTCTCTTAGTGATTCAGGGCATTCTGCGTTCTGTCTTGGACCTGACAACAACAAGAACAACAAGCACCATTCACCACATCTGCCTTGCTCTAATAGTAAGTTACTAGGGAATAATATAATTCTCTTACATACAGTCTGGTATATAGTGAAGCTTAGTTTAGATTTAATTTTTCTTTATTTGTCTGAGCCTGTACCACAATGTTATTTTAAATATTTCCTGTGGTTTTGAACTCTGATATCACAGTGAATATATATTTAGTATTGTTATGTTCTTTTATTATTTATTATTGAATATATTTAAACATTTCATTGTGGCTGATCTGTGTAGAGATGTTTAAGTTTTGAGAGCACTTGCATATTTATTTGGTGACACTGTGTGGGCCACTCCTAATAGCCTTGCTCTTGGTCAAACTACAATTTGCATTAATATTAATATTACACAGTAAGATTGGACACCCCGTGTTAAGGGTCCTAAAGTAGCTGATAAGGAGTGACTGGTGGCAGTGAGAACTACCTTATAGTTTGGGCAGAAGAGCGCATAGCTAGTAAACCTGTGCCAGCCTTTCTCAGGTATGTGTGTGTGTATAAATCAAACTTCAAAGAGTGTGTGTCAGCTACTTGTGCAGGGACACGAAGCACTGGTTGGAAAGAGAGGATGCTGGAAGTCTTGGCTTGGTCACTCAGCTAAGATCTCAACTCTATAGCTGTGCCAGTGGGGAGTCTTATTGGGGATCTGGAGAAAGAGGGAGAAACCAGCCTCAGACTGAATATGGTCTCCGTGTGCTCTTAAGGAAAATTGCACTTAATGCAGACAGCTGCATCTGGAAATACTGTGTGGGTACCTGTCATCCTGTCAATGAACGTCCCCCCACTGTTGCCAGTAGTGGGAATTGAGGCTCCTTGATTACTGGTCCAGTGGTGGGTCGTCACAATCTTGATCATGTTTGCAGTGACTTCATCTGAACCTGCTGCTTTTGCTGACTTAATTTTTCTTAGTGGTGTTCTTAAATCTTCTAGGGTGAACTTTTCTTCATTTTTTATCATAGGCTGTATATGGGGTTGTATAGATCTTGTTGGGGTTTCTTCATTCAGAAGCTGCTGGAAGTACTCTTTCCATTTCCTTTGATTTCCTGTGAACTAGTGAGCAGTTTGTTGCTGGCATCCCTTATAAAGTGTGTCTGATGACTATTTTCTTTATCTTTTTATCATTGCTTTGCAGCCTGATAGAGTTTCTTTGTGCCATCTGATGTGTCACTTTCCAGAATCTGGTAGAGTGTCTTTGATGTATTGTTCTTTGTTATTGTGACTGCTCTGTTAGCTTCTTTGTTAGCCAGCTAGTATTCTTTCTTAGCCTGATCTTTTTGTGTCTTTCGCTTTTTCCTGTACTCCTTCTTTCTTTATATTACTTTCTGAACTTCTGCATTCCACTAACAGCTTTTCTTATGTACCATATTTCCACAGCTGGTTTGGTGACATATCATTTCTATAGTCGTATTACATGTTGTGTTGAGTCACTGCCATTCTCCTTCAGCTCCACCTATTTCCACTTCTTCCTGTGGTGCTACATCCCTGAGGGTTTCCTTGAACCTTTGCACTTTTGCTCCAGTCAGGTCTTCAGTCTAGTCTTTGTTGAACTTTGAGCCTTCTTTGACCTCTGGTTGCAGCTGATTGTGGCCACAAGTGGTTTATGCTGTGGGCCAACTGTTTTACTGTGGATGACTGTGCAATCTCTGACTCTACCTCAAAGCCCTTTCTTTACTAGTAAGAAGTAATAATATGTCATCTTTGGGATGCATGGCCAGGCTTACAAAGGTCCTTGTGATCATTAGTCTAAAAAGCACCTATGAATCTATCTGCATATAAACTGAGATCCAGTTTAGGGAGGTCTTTGGTTAGATCACTATTAATGAAAATAGTAAAGACCTCACTACAGAGCCTTGGGGGACAGACGATTGTTTGAGTATACATGAAATGTCTGGCAGTTAAGGTAGCTTTGAAACCATTTAATTGCACATTGACCAAAGTTAAATTGTAATTTGAGAAGCAATGTGTGGTTTATGGTTTGAAGGCCGAGCCATGTCTACAAAAATCCCAGCTGTAATGAGATCATGTTACTATAGATAATGTCAAGTTCTCACAGGACAGCTGTAGTTGTGCTGAAGGTACTTCTGAACCCATTCTGCCTATCAGAGAGAAGCCCATAGCTACTAATGTGTTTAAGTAACTGTAAAGACTTTTTACACACATTTTGACCAGAGTACAAAGAATTGAAATAGGTCAAATGTCATTATGAATTTTGGGTGGGGTTAACTTAGATAGAGGGGAAATGGTAGCATGTTTTAACGCTGGAGGTACTGTACTTGTGGTTTGCAGTCTCATATTTTATTAAATACAAAATGTTTTTAATTATCTTAAAATGTTGTGCTGCAGTTTGGTACAATAGCACTGTTCCTGTTTAATTTGGGAATTTCTGTAGTGAAAACTTTAGGAAAAGTAGATATCTGCATCCAGAGTTACAAAATGGAATACTAAATTAAACTCGAAAGTGAACATTGGCAATGCATGTCAGAAACAAATCAGCTCATACAAGAAATGTTACCAGTTAAGTTCCTAGGCACTTGACTGCACACAGAGATACATCAGGCAGAGCTGAAAAAGTACTTGCAATGACATGTATTTTCCTTAAGTGTTTACATATAACTTTAAAAAGAAAGGTAATAAATGTAACAAGTGGAGCATACTACAAGTGCACATACTGATTTATACTATATTTTAACTATTTCATGCAACACTATTATGTGATCACTACTTGCTGTCAGATACTTAAACTATGTTATATTATATTAATTGTCACGTGAAACACTAATCTTGCAACAGAAATTATACCAGGAGCATTTCTTTTAACATGACTTGTTCAAGGCTTCTATCAACATTTTATGTTGTTTTGAAATCCCGTTGTCCAATATGACCTATTTAACAATGGAAACAATCTTGCATTTACAAATGGTACTCTTCCTTCTCATGGTACAAAAGAATGCGCGTACAAGGTAAGAGTATTAATGAAAAACAGCATGAGTCATATTGAACAAAGTACTTCTTGTGATGGTGAAATGTACTCAAAAGAGCTGCAGAAAGAAAATTAATTTAAAAAGTTGTGCTACACTTTGAAAACGTGTATAAAAACAGAACTAGATGAGCAAACTGTCATCATAATATGCAGACATATTTTAATAAGGTAGGTTTAGCAATTGCATATTTTTGACATAACTAAAACTGTGCATTTCTTCTTTCCTGTGTTTTGAGTGACTTTGATTAAATATAGTTAAATGATGGAATTACTTATAGTGGATATGCTGGCAATGCCTAACTATTCAGACTGAGGCAGTATAGCTATTACAAAAAAAAAAAAAAAAGAAAGAAAAAAAACAGTTTGCAGGTGCTAATCTATTGTTCAAGAGGAAAGCATTATCCAGGTCAAGGAAACTTTGCTAAAAGAGATCTGAGAGACTTAACAACATTTAATGTTCACTTCTGACAGGTGAAACGGTGCATATCTGCTGCCTTGTCTTACATAATAAATCACATCTTATTAGGAATGACTTGTTTAGAAGTGCCTGAAAGCTCCTCTCGATGGTTCATTGAGGGGCTTCTTTTTTGATGAAACATATCTAGCTTTTTTTGTTCTGCAATAGAAGACATAAGGCAAAAATGTCTTATACCTTGAGCCAATTAAATATTAGCAAATGTAACTATTCTTTCAATGTCTTAAATGTTTGCTGTCTCACTGTCACCACATAATCTGATTGTTATAATTTATGGAAATATCATGGTTTATTTTACTTTCTACCACTAAATATATATTATTTTGGAAAGATGTCTATATAGGTCATAGATTCATTGGTGTTTACTATGCTAATGACAACAAGGGCCATTTTAAGCCTAGCCATGCATCCCAAAACTCTGACAAGTTCTGGAAACCTTAATAAGTGTAAGCAGGGGCTTGGAAGGTGAAATATTTACAAACAAGAACCTGGGAAATGAATAATTTACAGGCTGGCTGTGTCCATTAAAGACATAGGTGCCAAACAAGGGATGAATTTCCTGTTCCCCATCCAGTTGTCCAAGTTACACTTGAATTGGATTAGGGCGGAACTCTGCTTCACATAGATTGCGGAGCCTGTTCCAGAGAAGGGATAGTCTCTGGGACAAATAATTGTCTCTCCAACAAGTTCTATTTATATCACAGGCAAGGTTTAAGTATTTAGAATGGGTAATTCTGGTGCTGTTTGTTTTGTGGATATGCAGGAGGTCCATCAGAGTGAGGGCTGACAATGTCTTGTATGCCAGGCATAGATCTCCCTTCAGGAGCCTGTATGAGACAGAATACAGGGATAGGGCCTTGAAGCGCTCTGCATAGAACATGTTACTTACACCTTGCATTCCTTTAGTTAGGAACCGCTGTGGACATTCTGATTATTGGTTATGCTTTGTCGATACATACCAAAGGGGGCATTGTACTCAGTGATAGGTCTGATGAATGCCGAAAACAGTGGAATAATGGCTTTCTTGGACCTAGATGCCATATCTTTCTTTATAAGTTGCACAACATAGAATGATTTACTCACTACTGTAGACATGTGATGGTCAAAGGCTGGATTACTGTGTATGTGTGTCCCCATGTCCCTGACTACTGGCTATTATGCATTTCTTGGCATCTAGTTTTAGTCCATAGCTCTGGCACCAGCTGTTTGTCTGTGTCAGCCCTTCCTAAAGAACATTTATGTCAGTCGGCGATTGAATGACAACTCCTATTTTGCAATCATCTACAAATATGGTCAGCCAGAGGCTACTGACATTGACATTGACTTAAGAGAAGTAAAAATCAAAAAGGAGTTGCCCCAGGACCAATCCCTGAGGGACTCTTCTTGTGACTGGCTACTTTGTGGAGGTGAACTCCCCAATTTTAACTTCCTGGGCTCTGTCTGTGAGCTGGTTATCCACCGGGTGACATAAGGGTTTGTACCTAACCTCTTACATTTGTCAACAATGCCTGAGTGGGGGAGTTTGTCAAATGCCTTGGCCAGGTCAAGATATGCAGTATGAACCATTTTTCCCTCATCCATTGCTTTGGTGACCTTCTCAAAGAAGTCCACCAGAATGAGTAGGCATGATCTGCCCTTGATTAAACCAAACTGGGTTGGGTCCAATGTCTGGAGGTTTCCTATTGATCATGTCCATGATAATTATTTCCATGGCTTTGCATATGAGACTAGTGAGACTTATGGGTCTGTAGTTTCCAGGGAGTGTAGATGGCTCACCTTTGTGCAGAGGGATGACTGTTGCTATTCTCCATTCGTGAGGCATGAAGCCTGTTTGGAAAATAAGTTAATTAGCAGTTCTAGAGGGCCTTGATAGATCATGTTTCATGCTATTTAGAAGGCATCCTGGGATACTGTCTGGGGCTATTAATGCAGTGTTCTTGGCCTTAGAGAGAGCATTAAAGATTGTTCCCTAGTGATAGCAAGGGGAGTTATATCTGATGGTATTTCCTGAGGGAAGGTTGATAGGGAGAGAGGGTAAAGTTGGAAATGAATTTGTCAGCCAGCAGGTTTGCTATATCTTCAGGCTCAGTATAGGTGGCCCCATTTACAATGACCTCTGCACACAACTGTGTATTGCCTTTGAGGTTGCAGACATAGCTAAAGAATGCCTTGTGGTTGTCCTTGTCCTGGGAAGCCAAATTTATCTCAAATTTGGCTTTGGTAGACTTTATTTGTCCTCTAAGTTGTTTGTTTAGTTTGATGAGAGTGCTTTTATCCTACTGGGTGTTGCACCCTCTAATTTTTGCCATGATTTTCTTCTTCCGTTATACAGCCTATTGATGCTGTGATTCCACCAGGGTGACTTGTTTTTTGAGTTAGTTCTGCACTGCTTCCTGGTGTGTACAGCTGCCTGTATGCTGCTGTTAACATGCTTGTATAGAATTTTTGTGAACAGTTCTGTGTAAGCAACAGTGTTCTCAGGGTTTATGGGTGCCTGAAATATTGCCAGGTTATCTCTTAATAGTATGAAGTTGGCCTTAGCGAAGTTTATGAATATTCCATGGTTAGTTGGCATTCCAGACTTTATTTTTACTTCAAAGGAGACCGTTTTGTGGTCTGACCTTACCAGAGAAGACATTACACTAACGGGTGTGCAGCACTCTCCCATATTAGTTAGGACCAGATCTAGTATGGTTGCACCCCTTCCTGGTGTATTGACAATCTTGTCCAGGAAGTTTGTGTTTACAAAATCCAGGAATCACTGTGCCTGTACATTTGGTGTCATATATGGTGCCTGATTAATAGTGGGGTAATTAAAGTTGCCCATGAAGATAGTATTAGGTTGGAAGGTGAGTGTTTCCAATAACTTTAATTACATGGTATGGGCTTTCTGGGTCATACAGGGAGGACGTATAGCTTGTAAAGAAGCATTATTGGATTTTGCCTGTGGTGATTTGAACGTGGGGAAGCTCAGTTGCATTTCCCTATTTGATCAGCCTTCAGGTATATTTATTTTTTATGTAAATTGAGTCACCTCCACCTTTAGTCCCTATATACTTAGTAGCTGGTCTGAATGTGTGGAAGACATTATAACCTTGCACTGTCAGTGTGCTCTCTGCAGCTTTAAACCATGTGTCAGTGACTGCACAGATTCCAGCATTCCCTAGGGTAAAGAGAGCTTCTAGGAAGTGTATTTTTTCTTTAGACTCCTAGCATTGAGCAGTAACACCCTTAGATTTTCTTGGCTTTGATTTGCTATGTCGAAAGTGCTTTCACTTTGGCATTGCCTAAAAAAGGCACTATGGGAGAAGGCAATGTTTTAGCTAATATTCGAAAGCCTAGAGGAGAGAGGTGCAGACCATCCCTGGAAAAGCAGTGTGGGCTGTTGACCATCTCTCTTCCATGCTGACAAATAATGCGCCCTCTTAAAATGACACCAGAAACTTAGCCAATTATTATTAAAGTCAATCATATTTTGCACATAATGTGGTATCATCCTTGGAGAAGATAAAATGCTGTTCATTGCTAGGCTCATACCAGCCTGGGACACATATTACAAGAGCTCCCCGATGTCTCTCTAAATATAGTCTAGGTAGGTATGTCTCAGGTCATTTACATCTACATGGACTATGACTGAATCATACTGGTACTTGTGGTCCAATGACCTGAGTGCATGCGTAATGTGGCAGATCCTGGCCTCAATAAGCAACTGACCGTGACTTGCTCCTTACTCAGCCTGGTGAGAGGGACATCAGTGTGTCTCACAATGGAGTCTCCAATGACTAGAATGTTGGATTCTGTGGTCACTTGCCTTATGAGCTTAGAAGTAGAGGCTCCATGAGATGTGGCTGTATGTGTTAATCTGGGTGTTGTTTTGAAAGAGTGTGTTCAGAGTTGCTGAGGGTGTAATGTGTACTTCATCTAAGAGTTCTTTGGGTTATAGGTAGGTAACATTTAAGTGCCTCAGCATATGTGGGTCTATGTGTCTGCTTTGAATTGTGTGTGATGGGTGCAGTGTGTGCACAACTGCAACCTTACTGACATGAGGAGTGCTTTTATGTGAGAGCTTTGCCTACAGTGACATTGTGTAAATACACATCTCACATAAGTTTGTTTGAGAATTAACTGATTGTCAGTAAACATGAAGTAATTTCTACATTGCCTCAGGATGCCCACAACAACAAAGCTGGAAATGGAGATAGTGGGAAAGTCCATATCCATGGCAACAGACCCTTTTTTATTGATTAGACAGTTGCAATGAGAACTGCAGTGGTGGTGCTGTGGTAGCATTATCGCCTCACAGTAAGACGTTGTCCTGTTCAATTCTCAGCTAAAGCTTCTTCTGTGTGGAGACATGCACGAATGGGCGTACCTTCATTGAAGGTTGTGCATTAGGGTTGGCAACTCGGTACGTAAAAATCTACTGCCAATCATTTGTGGACCATAGTTCTGCTGTGGTGACCCCTAACCGGGAAAAGCCGAAAGATACAAGACAGTTGCAATGAGAATATAAGATAATGTCAGGAGTATCTGGTTTGCAACTCTGAGGTTGGTGCTTGTCACTGCAAACTAGTTGTCCTGTGTGCAACTAGGTATTGGTGAAACTTCAATGGTGCTTTTGAAAAAAAATGTTAACTCAAGGTGTCTGTGGCTATGCAGGACACTGCCAAACACCTGACGGGAAACTAATAAGTAGAGCCTGATGGTTTATGGATAAAGCACTTGGGCTGATATTTTAAAGTTTGAAGCAAATCAAGCAGTACTTCATGAAAAGAAAAACAATACATTGTCAACAGTGATGAAAAGAAGGGAATCACTTGAATGCTTACTGCCTAACTACTACTAATGCTGGTCTCACCACAGCTTCACTCAGCTGTGATACAATGCTCCCTTGCTTCTTCTTTCACCAGAAACAAAACAGTAGTACTTATCCCAAGATGAGAAACAGCCACAGCCTGTTTGGTGATCCACAGTCTTGTCCCAGATGATGCAAGGGTCTGTAGGCTTGTTGCAGCCTTTTTCTGGTAGATGTCCTGAATAGCAACCATACCAATTAGGAAGGTCAAGCATATACATTCACTTTCCAGCAAGAAAGAGTCAGGAATCTATGTACCCTGCTACTTCTCTCGCCAGGAGCAAAATATTAGCACAAATTCCAAACTGGCACCTATGAAGCAGTTATTAGGCTTTCCAGTGATCAGCAGTCCCCAGGAAATAGTGTTCCTATCACCAGGAGCAAAACAGAAGCACTAATTCCAAGATGAACTGAGATGCAGAATGTGAACTCTCCAGTAATTGGTGGTTTTGGAGTAGATGTTGCAGATTTTATAGGTAAGATAGAAAATGGTTTAATATCCTCAGAGCTGCAGTGTGCACTAAGCAGTTAGATATGAAAGAGGGGGTAACTTAAGCTTTAGCTATCTACGTGGAGAGCCATTCATTTTAAAACAAATTGCCAATACCTTTAACACTTTCTTTACAGAGACCATCCAATCTCTTGCCAACCAACTTTCTCCTGACAGCTCAAGCCTGACTACTGCTATATCCAGCTCACTCTCCTTATTTCACTTTCAACCTGTTCCTACATCCCTTGTCTGTAACCTTATTCAGAAACTTAAACCAACCACCTCCTCAGCTGATCTACTACCAGCAGAATATTTGCAAAAAGCTGCAAAAGCCATAGCCTATCCCATAGCCATCCTGATTAATAGAACTATAACTGAAGGAACCATCCCATCTATCTGGAAAATTTCACATATTATCCCCCTACATTAAGGTGGTAACTCTAATGAGTTATCAAACTACAGACCCATAGCTATACTATCACCTCTGGCAAAAATTATGGAAAAATGTGTACATAAACAACTGCTAAACTACCTTATCCAAAACAACCTACTAGCGAACTGTCAACATGGTTTTAGGCCATTTCACAGTACTACCTCTGCCCTCTTATCCTTCACTGATTGCATTAACAAAAATCGTAATAACAACATTCTTTCCTCAACCCTGTTTATTGATCTCTCTAAAGCCTTCGATATGGTTAACCATCAGCTACTCATAAACATACTTAAAACCCTTTCACTAGACACACTGGCTATACAATGGTTCCAATCCTACTTAAACAATAGATAGCAGACTGTACTATGGGATAATAACTTATCCACCCACCTTCCCATTGCCCTTGGTGTCCCTCAAGGCTCTATATTAGGTCCTCTCCTATTTTCTATTTTTATTAATGGCCTACATTCAGTAATCCCACAAATTACCTGTATCCAATATGCAGATGATTCCACGTTAATATGCTCAGCCACTTCTCCATCCGATCTACAGACTCTAACCCAAAAGGTGTTCAATACAGTCAAAAAATGGCTTCTACACCATTGCCTCATCTTGAACCCCAAAAAAACCAAAACTCTTACTATTCACTCCAACTCGTAGGGCCTCCCCACTTAACTTTACTGCTATATCAGACAATGGTACTATCATATCTCCTGATCCCACTACCAAACTACTAGGGGTATTAATTGATAACAATCTTAACTTTGACACTCATATTAACAGTATGCTAAAAACAGTCAACAAAAAACTTGGCTCCCTTTATAGTCTCAAACCCTTCCTGACTCCACTAGCTAGGACTACTATTGCCCGCACCCATTTAATCTCTACTCTCCTCTATGCCTCCTCTATATTTACTAACTTGTGTAAAAATAACCTTAACAAGCTAGCAATCTCCTATAACAATATTGCCAGATTTGCCACTGGCTCTGCTTTCAGAACCCATCACTGTCATAACCTAGAACAACTAGGATGGCTAGAGTTACCAAACCAACTACTATATAACCAAATAACAGTTGCACACAAGATCCTGTATCAACCTACTAATACCTCAATACTTATTAACCTTATCACCCCCTACAATAATTTTAAGACCCTACGCTCATCAAACAAACTACTTGTACAACTAAGCAAAGCCAACAATATGGCTGGTGACTCCTTGTTCTCTAACACTGTTCAAACCTGGAACTCACTCCCTAGTGACCTGACCTTGCTTTCCTCAATAACACTTTTTAAAAACAAACTGAAACTATACCTCAAAACACATTGGTTATGCTCTTGTGCTAACCCTGACTAAATTCCTCACTCGCTGGGTACATGGTACTCTTTCTGTATCAAGGAGGTGTTCCTATGTCAACCTATAAAGAGAGTGTGTTTTCACATATTAATCTCATGTCATTAAAAACATCTTCCTGTATTATTTCCCAAATTATTTCATGTATAAAGATTCTTTAACCAGCAATGTAAAGAAATGTAAAGAATTGCTAAAAATGTGTGATGTACCTGTATTTTCAGAATCAGTTATGTAAAATAACTAATATATGTGTTCGTTGGAGCTTTTCTCCCCGGGCCTCTGCTGAAAATGGACATATATCCTGTTGGACCAGCCTGGTCAACAAATGTAAAATAAATAAATACAAATAA
Source organism: Protopterus annectens (assembly GCF_019279795.1). Classification (NCBI taxonomy): domain Eukaryota; kingdom Metazoa; phylum Chordata; order Ceratodontiformes; family Protopteridae; genus Protopterus; species Protopterus annectens. The sequence goes on along the minus strand of NC_056731.1, from coordinate 1,181,683,221 downwards.
TAATAAAAGAGTAAGATAGATTGGAAGGGGTGGGGACTTTGTATTCTGGTTCTTTGGAATACAGTGGAATGGCCAATAAATATGAATAGTCGAAGTGGAGTGATTTCACAAAATGATAATTTTGTGCTTACTCACAATAGCTAATGAAAGTGGATAGGGAAGGAGATATGTCATCAAATTAACATAAGGGACAGGCAACTCGAAAGACAGTTGAGTTTAAAAACACATCAGCACCAGGGTGTGAAGGTGTTGAAAAACTTAATTTCTCTGTGACTCACAACAGGCACATCTGTGGTCTCTTTCCTAGTTTAAATATGCAATTAAAAACAGAATACAAGGTAAACACAGTGTAAAGAAAATACATCACAATAAATAAAATAGAAGAAGACAACAAAGCAACACAAAATATAAGAAAACAAAACCAATCTATCCTTTCCCTTGCAGCAAGTTGTGATAGAGTCTGGGTGAGCTATCTAGTAAAGCCTTGGAATGTATTGTTTTACACCTGAAATAGAAGGTTTAGTTCCTAGCTCCACCCTTGGTTTGCAGGTAATTAACCTTAATTGACCTGTTCTAATTTCTGAGTGACTCAGAAAAGACATAGCTGTGGTCTCTTTCCTAGTTTAAATAAGCAATTAAAAACAGAATGCAAGTAAAACACAGTGTAAAGAAAATTAATCACAATATACAAAATAGAAGAAGGCAATAAAACAACACAAAATACAAGAAAGCAAAAACAAACTATCCTTTCCCTCACAGCAAGTTGTGGCAGAGTCTGGGTGGGTTTTTCTAGTAAAGCCTTTTCTTATTCATTAGTTAAATGGCAAAGAGAAGAAATTATATAAAGCTAGAATGCTAATCTGTCTTTATTCTGAAAGTGCCTGCCGATTTAATGGCTGTATCTCAAAATTAGGCAACAAATTAATGGAAACACCATCTCAGTTTTTGTTCTCAAAACCTTGCCAAAAGTCACAAAGCAAGACTGTGTCAAAACAATGTACTGCAACCAGCTTTTCCTGTGAGAGCCTGTGTTTTCAGATCTAGATGCTTAGACATAATTAACTGGAGACTTAAGGCAGTGGTTGCTTAATACATTTTAATTGAATCAACAGGCATAGAAATTATGAAGACTATCTTAGAACAGAAGACGATCCAGATACATTGTATGTTGTACATATGAAGTGAAGTAGAAATATGAAGCCATGCAGAAAATTGTAGATATGTATTTAAAAACAGATGTGTTCCTTTTTCTGACTTATATATCTGACAGCTAATAGTTCAGTGTGCTTTAAACATGACATGAACAATATACAGTATAAATGCACTGTATGTATTACTCATATCACCATTACTCTGAACATCTCAGCATAGAACAATATATGCAGATACCATGCATGCACATAGTAGGTAAATGATAGAGACCATATAAATACTGTGTGCATATAAGGAATACATGGAGATAACATCCACTCACATAGTGTATAGAAAACATAAATATTGTGTACAGGAGAACAATACGTGCAGATAGATTCCACTCATAGAGTATGTATATGATAGAACAAAAATACTGTGTACAGGTGAGCAATACAAGCGCATACCATTCTCCCACACAGCGCATATATGATAGAACAAAAATACTGTCTGCAGGAGAACAATACATGGACATTCCTTTTACTCATATAGCATGTAGGTAATGGAGAGAACAGAAACACTGTGTAAAGGAGAACATTACATGTACATACCATCCACTCACACAGTATATATATATATATATATATATATATATATATATATATATATATATATATATATATATATATATAAATATTCAAATCAGTGCTAAAATGCCACTACCTTAATAATCATATCTGTTCCTGTGATCATGATTAAGCCACCTTAAATAAGTATTTTCTTTAACAACTAACAAGCACCTTAGAAACTTCAATATATCAGTTAACTATCTATCTTTTGCTTCCTCACAAGATTTTCTGACATTTGTAGCCATTTAAACTGTATAAATAGCTAAAAAATGTTTACTTATGTAACTGTTTTAACTGAATGACTTAAAGACAAGTACATTGGATTGAATGCTTTTCAATCTCTGCTTTAATGTTGTAATTATCATATGTATTTTGTCTATACTATTTAAATATGCTGTTATATAAAAATGTTTGTAGCTGTTTTTGGAGCTTCTCTCCCTGGGCCTCCATTGAAAATGGGTCTGTGACCCAGTAGTCTTTCCCGGTCAACAAATGTCAATAAATAAATAAATATATGGCAGAGAGAATAAAATTACTGTACATAAGAACAATGCATGCACATATCATTCACTCATATAGTATGTATATGATAGAGAGAACAAAAATACTGTATACAGTAGGACAATACATGTAGATGCCATCTTCATTCATAGCATGCCTATGGTAGAGGGAACAGAAGCACTACATACAGAAGAACACAGCAAGACATTGGGCCGGATTCACGAAGGCTTGCACGGAGTCTAAGAGTAGTGTAAGACTCCATGCAGCCTTCGCGATCCAGGAACAGCCCAAAGTCCGTGTAAGAGACAAGCTAAAACGGCTCTTACACGGAGTGGGCGTGGATAAGCTAATCACCTCACTTGCAGCCGAATAGCATGCAAATGAGGATGATTAGCGATCCAGGAAGCTCAGAACAGCCCGTGTAAGAGCCATTTTAGCTGCAGAAATGTACTCAGTTGACAACTGAGTACGTTTAAACTGCAATGGAGCCATGTCAGCTCCAAATAAAGGGTGCATATGTGTCAGGCAGCATGTCAATGGCCAAATATGTGGCCATTGGCAAAGTAACCTGATGCAAATATATTAAAAATATAATTTTTTTTCGGCGATTGCCGATGTTTAAACCCAGCGCAGCCCCACGCAAATGGGCTGCGCTGTATAAAACATAAAAACGAAGGTTTTAAACCTACAAATGTAGGTTTTATGCAATACATGGAATGTCAATGCAGGGACCAGCAGACCAAAACCAACATGGCCACCGTGTAGTGGTTGCTAAGGGGGGAAGCTGAGTCTAAGACATGTAACTAAGCATTAGTAGGCAATCTGATGCAAATGAGTGTAAGGATACTGAATTCCACTGTCACATAGCAAATGAGCACAGTCTGAGTAGTGTAAGAGTTACAGAAGGGGGAGGAACAGAGTAGGAGATAGGTGACATCACAGGGGGGAATGGTAGAAAGAAATGCAGTTCATTGGAGGTCAGAGTTACATGACAGATGTCAGACAGATATCATGGAAAGAGGTGTGCCACTAACTAAGCATGAGAAAGTCAAGAAATGGAAGGTGTACACTGTTGCCTACACCAAAGTTTCTTGCTGGATGTGTATGCGCATGCGTGTGCATGATGAAGCGCTAGTAAGGCAGACTGAGCATGTGGGAGCGTGTTGGGAGATGTTTAACACTGTTTGCGCGGGCGTGCACGCGTTTTAATCTGAATAAGCAGATTCTGAACCATGTAAGTATTTGTGCGCGCGTGTAAGCCACTGTGAGCGTGTTTCTGCTGGTTTACACATGGCTCCACCCTGAGGAAGCAGAAAGGTAAAAGTAAGCAACAGATTTAGTAGGAAGCTAGCATGGAATACTGCTGGAGCTAGCAGGTGAAAACAATTAGATGCAAGCAATTACACAGGCAGAATAGTAGCCCAGCCCAGCACTTAAAACTCTGCAAACAGCAGTGCAGGATGTTTCTCTCAAGAGACACTGCAAGACAGGAGTTAAGTTATCAGAATTGAAAACTGAAAAAGCTGAACTCAGAGCAGAAATGTTAGGGGCTGCCATAGCTGTCATAATGAGACATAGGCGACTTGCTTAGGGTGGTGACAATGCAGATGGTGCCAGACAACCCACAGTGAGGAGACGGAGAAGAGTGTACAGGCCCAGGGTCACCTACCATGGGTTACATGAGCTGGAGATAGTAGAGTGCTATAGAGTGGACAGAGACCTCCTGCAGCAAATAGTGGAGCTGTGCAGGCCACGCCTCACACACAGAACCAACAGAGGGGAACCCATCCCAGTGGAAACCAAGGTATGTGTTGGCCTAAGAATACTAGCAACAGGTACCTTCCAGAGACCAACTGGTGATATGATGGGGATATCACAGGCATCAGCCTCCAGGGTACTGCACCAGTTCCTGGATGCCATGTCAGCACATGTCGGTGATCATGTATATTTCCCCAATGCCCGTGAGGTATTGGCCAGCAATATGCGTCTCTTCCAGCAAATAGTGGAATACCCTGAGGTAGTGAGTGCAATAGACTGCACGCACATATGCATCAAAGCACCAGCCGGTGAGCGGGGTAGGGCATACATCAATCGCAAGGGCTTCCCCTCCATCAACTGCCAGGTTGTGTGTGATGCCCAGGGCATAATAATGAATGTGTGTGCTGGCTGTCCTGGGAGCTACCATGATTCCCACATCTGGCATTTGACGCAGCTGTACCAGACATTTGCCAATGGTGACATCCCGCATGGACACCTAGTGGGGGATGCAGGTTATGCACTGGAGCCGTGGCTGATGACACCCATCAGAAATGCACACACACCTGAACAGGAACGCCATAATGAGGCACACGCACAAACACGTAATGTAATAGAGCGTGTGTTTGGGCTGCTCAAGTCACGGTTCCGGTGTCTGGACACATCTGGTGGAGCCTTTCAGTACACACCAACTACATGTACCCAAATTGTCATGATATGTGCTATGCTACATAATATGATCTTGCGAAAACAGCTGCAGCAGGACCAGCATAGGGCCGGGCCAAACAGCCCCCCACCATTGCCAAGGCCATCACAGGCAGAGCGTGACTCGGAGGAGGAACAACCTCAGCCTGCCCCAGTAGGCAGAAGGAGGCGTGCCCAGTATGCCCTGGCCTTGGCAAAGAGGCAACGCATAGCACATACACTGGCTCAGTAGGAACCCTGGGAATGATACCCTCTCTGACTCACTCATATAGTAACAGGGAAGCCTAACATGACACAATGTGCTCACAAACATGTACAGGGAACTGTAATAAGCCGATCCGACAGAGGCAGCCCTGCAGCACCACCTGAGGCATGAATGCTATGTGTTAAGTAATGTAACACCATGTACTATATTCACACCTGAGGACCCTGACTAACATCCTACCCTCACCAAGCATCATGCCACAACATGACAATGAGATGATCAAGTGCAATAATTGACTGAAGTATCGCAGTTAGTCAAAGGGGATCCAATGTGTGCCAGTCTGGGATGACATGCTGAGCATGACATGATGCACCACCTGCTAGGACTGGCATGCACCTATCAGTGCAGGCCGTATGGATACTGGCAAAGGCTGTTGTTACCCACAGTGTGCCCTGAATAGGTAAGGCTCAAAACACAAACCCATCTCCATAGGTATCAGAAGGGATAAGAATAAGATAAGGGATAAGTCGAAACAGCAAGATGCATGCAGTCTAAACTCACCCAGTATGGAGAATGTTGATATCTGCTGTAAAGAAAACTGAGTCAAGGCTCACAACAGCACCCTAACACTACCAGGTTACACCTCATACTGTGCTGTACAGCCTCAAAACATGGAACAAGCTACAAAAGGAGGGTGACTAGCAAGAATTGTCAAGGATAACCACACTCCCATGTTGGTACCACAACAAAAAGCAGCATGGACTAGCCATGGTCAAGTAACAGTGGCTAAAACTGCCCCCCAGTTTATAGCCTGCTACAGACTACTGTCCCAACACCAGGAACTGCACCTGGCCTATGCTGGAATACATGAATATATCAAGTCCTCCAAACCACATTATATTGAGTGACTGAAAATATCCAGACATAGACTGGGAGCATTATACTAGCTCCAACAGTGTAGGACAAAAGTTCATAGAATCCATAAACCAAAAGGCCCAGGAACAATGTACCACTCCCACAAGAGGGGTAAGCATACTGGATGTGATAATCAGCAACATGGGTACTGGATGGCAAGATGAGAAGTGTATTGCTCACTGGTAAAACCAGACCATAGAGTAATCACACTGGATATACAAATCCTGACCACAGTCCCTGGCCAGAAAACCACAGTGGAAAACATGTGTTAAGCAATATTTGCACTCCTCCAAACTGATGTGGAATCCATTAAAGGTCCTGTGCAGGTGCAAAATATGGGCCACACCTCAGAACCTGTAATACAGCCATTCCATGAACACTGCCAGGAATGCTTGGATTATGCAATCCTAAATTAAAACAAGACACAATGCCATACATGCAGGAATCTGGCATGGTGGACACCAGCCATAACCAAACCATGCAAGAGAATGAGGAAGCTACTACATGATAGAGCAAACATAAACAATGAAGTAATCACTGATCAGTAGTATGGCAATAAAATCTGTCCACACATACAATCCACTAAGGCCAGCCACAACAAGTTGAATCTGTGAATCCTGAGGCAATGTTACACCTGCCCCAAGTACACAGACAACCCCCAACTCCACCCAAGAAATACAAATATATGTGAGAGATGCAACCATCTATCCAAACTGGAGGCTGAGCTCCCTCAACTCAGTACTCCCAAAACTAGTCAGGAGGAGAAGGTAACCACACACACCACAAACACAGTCCCACATAGAGCTATCACAACTGCAAACCAAACACATAAACACAGAAAAACATTCCCAGAGGCACAAATTACAAACACAGCACACCAACAGAGGCCTCTAGAGCAGACACCCAATCAAACAACCTCCAAACATAGCACATGCAACACATAGTACACAAAGCTGGTGTGCCAAACAGTCACAGGCCAGAAGGAGAAACAACATGCCTGATACAGTTGTAATAGGTGACTCCATAGTCAGACACACTGCTGTCCCACACCAGACTGAACAAGGGAAAGGGTACAGTAAGCTGCCTGTAGGCTGCCACAATGCCACATAACAGAAGTATGCAGGTCACTCCAAAGCAAGTAGAAATATGATGCAGTCATAGTCCATGCTGGTGTGAATGACCTGAGATGTACCTCCCTAGACTACATGAAAAGAGACATAGATGAGCTCTCTGATTATGTAGTCCAGGCCGGTATGACACTCACCATTTGCAGCATCCTACCCTTACCAAGAATAATGCCACAGTACAAACATGGAATGATCAGTCATAGCAAGTGGCACACTTACTGGTGTCATTCCAAGGGGATCCAATGTCTGTCTGCTTGGGATGTCATGCTTGACAAGCCACGCAGCTGTTCTTGGGATGGCTTGCACCTGTTACCCCTGGGCGTCTGGATATTGGATAAGGCCTTTGCCACCTCCATAGAGCCTTTTGTAGGTAAGGCTGAAAAGAATGACCCACCACCCTAGAAAACATAAGTGGAAAGAAACATAAGGGCAATGCTGACCAATGCCAGATGTGTAAACCCCAATATGCATGCTCCCAAGGCCATCCCCAGTATGGAGAACATCGATGTCTGTGCAGTGACAGAAACCTGCTGCAATCCTCCTGACTGCACACCAGCACTACCAGGTTATACCAAGTATCATCTGTCATGGCCCCAAAACCTGGAACAAAACATAGAAGGAGGGTGAGTATCCATATTCAGCACAGACACCCATACGTCCAGGTAACTGACAATGCACAAGGCATTGGAGTCCACCCATGTGCAACTAACTGTAGGCAAGACTGCTGTACAGTCTGTAGCATGCTACAGACCACACTCTCACACACAGGAACCCCACCCAGCCATCCTGAAGACACTGGACAGTATGAATGTCCCACCAAATACCAAACAAGGTACCACAAATTACCACATAGGTGGTAAACCATTATGTATGGAAGGAGTAACCAGGGACCTAGGGACACAAGTGGACAGTAACCTGTTATGTGACACCCACATTGCCAATGTGGCTAGGAAGACTGTCTACATTTGACACCGTATCAGGAAAGGATTCACATCTACGTCAACAGAGGTAATTGTGCCCCTATACTGTTCTCTAATCACACCCATAATCTAGTACAATGCCTCATATGGGATGTACCTTACCTGACACCTGCAGCAGTTAGAAAGACCTCAAAGGTACCTCACCAAGAGGATAAAGGGTCTCAAATATATGTCATATGCTGCCTGGCTGTAGACACCCCAGCTGAATGCAGTCACATACTGCCTACACAGAGGCATTGCATGCCTGTTGTAGAAGGTCATGCCCAACACAGGAGTAATGGACATGCTCCACCCCAGAAAACTCAAATCCATCAGAGCTGTGAGAGTGAGAGATGTCAACCTCACCAAATAATGAAATAGGATGTGCTGGTGGGACAGATATATAATCCAGAGGCTCCCCACACCCTGGACCAGAATCCCACTCCATGTTAGGCAGAGCCCCTCACTGACACTCTTCAACAGGAATCTTGCCAAGTGGATGGATGATTGTAGAGTTACACTGGGGGTCTTCACTGTGTCATGCCCAGACAGAGGCACAGCAAAGCAAATCATAAATGGGCATAATATTCACATAGCAAGGGGTGGTAAAAGCCACACACACTCTGGCTAGGCTAACAAATGCCCTAGGGTCGATAGCCTAGTATGAACCTATGAACATATGAAGATACAAATTGTACAGGACACTAAGGATAATCCCAAGGCTTTCACAACTGATGGTAGGAACCATGTTGGGAATTCACAGATATGCTCTGAATCACACAAATATCACATACACATACACATATTGCCAACATACATCCTGACAGGTGCAGTGCAAACCCCCCCCCCCCCGAATGCAGAATATCTATCCCAGCAGACTGCTGGCCCCCTGACATTGCAGATGCTGAGGTAACAGCCAACATCTACAAAGCAAAACACACAGCAGCAATGGTATGAGATGGTGTCCTGGGCTTAGTGCAACATGGACTCCAAGATGAATGGAATGTCAAACCACACTACTGCTCAATGTCAGCCTTACCACAGAATATGTACCCAAAGAGCAGTGTACAACAACAGTGGTCCTTCTCAACAAAGGTGTTGCCTGAATGGATACTGAAAACTACTACCCCAGAATCCTGAGAAGCTCGGTCTGCACAGCTATGGAAAGGATCAGCATGTACCACAGACATAAAGATATTGGGGACCTACTGACACCGGACCCTACCCAGTGTGGCTTTCTTAAATGCAGATCCTGCCCCTAAACATGTTTGACTCAATTGAAACAGTCATTAAGGTCATTGATGAGGGCAATGTGGTCCACACAGCGTAGCTGGACCTTGCAAAGGCTTCTATACAATACCCTACGTGTTCATTATAGATAAGCTCACCAGCTTAAATATAAACCCCTATGTCAGTAGAGGGTTGCAAACCAGACCAAGGACAGAACAGACATGGTCAGACATGCTGCAGCCATGTCAGACTACAAACCAGATATAACTGGCATCCCACAAGGCTTGGTCCTGGGATCTCCCTCGTCTGGTATATATGTCCCATAGGTACAGGCAAACATGGAAGGACTGTGTCCGAACATGTTTGCAGAGGACTACAAACTGCTCACCACATATGATCCACCAGCTGACACAAGCATCCCACAAAAGGGCCACATAGAAACAGACAACTGGTGCCATAGCCATGTCAGCAAGCTAATTGCAGAAACGTGTATAGTCAACCCACGTGGATATACAGTAAGTGCCCACCAATTACCACATAGGTGTTAACCCATTATGTAGTTAACATGTACTGAGAGACCTGGGGACACAAGGTGATAGATATCCTGCATTGGACAAACATGTGCTGTAGTGTTTACAGAAACATACCATATACCCACCTAATCATGAAGGTTGTCAGATCTAGATAAGTGGAGGTCATTGTGGCTCTGCAGTCATCCTTCATCAGCGGTACAATTGACTACAATAGCCCCTGTGGGATGTACCTCAGCAGACATCTCCATCAACCATAAAGTCCCCAACAGTACCTCACCAGGAGTATCAAAGAGCTTGCACAGATGCCATGTGTTGCCTGTGTTGCTGGTATCAATAAACATGCTGCACCTTGTACAATCTGAATGGCAGTGAGCTATGCACATGAGAGACCTGAACCCCAGCACTGACTTACATAGGACAAGCTGTACTGCATGATCCATAACACAGAAGCCACCCCCAGTACAGGCTACCCATAGAGTCACTTATCAATCTTCCTCAATAGGAATCTTGATGAGTGGATGGGAGATGGTAGCTTTATCCTGGGTATCACTGTCATGTCACAGGTAGACAGAGGCATTAGTATACTAACCATGACATATGTCATGGCAAACTCCACTTACAATGTGTGTTGAAGGACAAACACACTCTCCAACTAGCATTAGACATTGACTAGGGCACATCGCTAGTGTTTGCAAATGTACACCTATGTTGTGGAATACACTACCAATGTTGGACAAGCCTGGTTTAAGTAATTCATATCTGAACAGAATGCAACATGGTCAGATGTACACAACTGGCCCCTAACCAGGCTGTTGTGCTCACTATCGAAATGTAAAGCAGTGATAGCACTAAAGCCCAGGATACTGTCCACCACAGTCAAAGTACTACCAGTACACTATACAGTACTACAGTGTTAGGTCAGTGTGAAAGGATGTTGACAACTGTATGCAAAGTATCCCATGCAAACACTGCAGGCACAGTATAATCCTGTTGTGTTCACACACAAAGCAGTTGTACAGTAACTACACAACATGACACACAACCCACAACCATAAACGGGTGATATTTGTTGAAGTTCACACTCATCCACAAATGTGGTGGGCTGCAGAGTCCAACATATGGAATGCTCACACTGGGCATGCTCACACACTTTGATAAATGAGACATATGTCAGACAACATGCCATGGGAAGGCTGCACTGGGCATGCTCACAGACTTAGGCCAACTCTCAGTTTAGCAGTTGGACACACATATCTGATATTTTTATGTGTTATTCCAGGAACCAACCACATTACAGCAGTCTGCCCAGTGCACACAGTTAAATGACTACAGAGACATACGTGATATAGTGGATCCCTCCCATATGCAAACATCTTCCACAGATGCACAAGTTGTTCATACAAACAGGGAATGCTATGGCAATAAAGATGTGCAAACAGTCTACCAGCAACAAATAATGTGCATTTGACAATTAAACATATGGGTGTAGAGGTCAACAATAGGCTGTTTGCCCTAGGGAATGACAGCTAAGCCAGAGTGTGCTTGGTGTCTGCCTCCCCACAGGATGCGCATTCCCCTTTCTAAACACCGATGATGTCAGCACCCTATAAGTACAGCAGGAGAAAAGAGACTTCCCAGTAATGGGAATAGCACGCTCCGCTAATGTGCCCGCCCGAACATAGGTAGGGGTTTGAATCCTGCAAATGCTCAGTGTGTGTGAGAGTGAGTGGGGTTGGTGTGTTTGTAAGTCTGTGGGAGAGAAATGTCCCTTTTGGCAACTAGGAAAACACACTACGGGATGCACATTCCCCTTTCTAAACACCGATGATGTCAGCACTCTATAAGTATAGCAGGAGAAGAAAAACCTCCCAGTAATTGAATAGCGCGCTCCACTAATGCGTCCATCACAAATGTCATAACATAGTTAGGTAGGGGTTTAAATCCTGCAAATGCTCTGTGAGTGGGGTTGGTGTGTGTGTAAGTCTGTGGGAGAGAAATGTCCCTTTTGGCAACTAGGAAAACACACTACAGGATGCACATTCCCCTTTCTAAACACCGATGATGTCAGCACTCTATAAGTATAGCAGGAGAAGGGAAACCTCCCAATAATGCGAATAGCGCGCTCTGCTAATGTGTTAGTCACAAGTGTCATAACATAGTTAGGTAGGGGTTTGAATACTGCAGATGCTCAGTGTGTGTGAGTGGGGTTGGTGTGTGTGGGAGAGAAATGTCCCTTTTGGCAACTGGGAAAACACACTACAGGATGCACATTCCCCTTTCTAAACACCGATGATGTCAGCACTCTAGAAGTACAGCAGGAGAAGAAAAACCTCTCAGTAATTCAAATAGCATGCGCCGCTAATGCGTCTGTCTCAAGTGTCATAACATAATTAGGTAGGGGTTTGAATCTTGTGAATGGCAAGTGTTTGTCTGAGTGGGTTAGTGTGCGTGAGGGAAATGTCCCTTTTGGCAACTAGGAGAACAGAGTACAGGATGCACATTCCCCTTTCTAAACACTGATGATGTCAGCACTTTATAAGTATAGCAGGAGAAACAAACCCTCCCAGTAATGCAAATAGCGCGCTCCGCTAATGCGTCCGTCTCAAGTGTCATAACATAGTTAGGTAGGGGGTTGAATCCTGCAAATGGCAAGTGTGTGTGTTTGTCTAAGGGGGGTTAGTGTGTGTGTGAGAAAATGTCCCTTTTGGCAACTAGGAGAACAGACTACAGGATGCACATTTCCCTTTCTAAACAATGATGATGTCAGCACCCTATAAGTACAGCAAGAGAAGGGAAACCACCCAGTAATGTGACTAGCACACTCTGCTAATGTGTCTGTCTCAAGTGTCATAACATAGTCAGATAGGAGTTTGAATCCTGCAATTGGCAAGTGTGTGTTTCTGATCGAGGGGGGTTAGTGTGTGTGAAGACAATGTCCCTTTTGGCAACTAGGTGAACAGACTACAGGATGCACATTCCTCTTTCTAAACACTGTTCAGCTGAAGGCCATGGCTCTGGCACAAGTTGTCTGTTTCTATGATGCCACTTTGGAAGATGCTTGTGTCGGCTGGAGAGTCGATTATGGTGGCCAGTTCACAGTCATCTGCATATTTGGTCAGCCACAGTCCGTCCATGTTGGCCTGTACCTCCAATAAATATATACCAAACAAGAGAGGTCCCAGGACTGAGCCTTGTGGGACACAACTCGTAACTGGTTTGGAGTCTGGCATGGCTCCAGCAATTCTAACCATGTGGGTGCTGTCCTTGAGCCACTGCGCAATCCATCTAGTGACATAGGGGCTTATATTTAAACTGGTGAGCTTCTCTAGAATGCCCAAGTGGGGTATTGTTGTGAAGGCTTTTGCAAGGTCCAGGTAGGCTGTGTGAACCACCTTCTCCTCGTCAATGGCCTTGGTGACTGTTTCAAAGAAATCAACCAGGTTAAACCTGGTAGTGCTGGTGTGCTCTCAGTAGCCCTGAACCAGGCATCTGTTACTGCACAGATATCGATGCTCTCCATGCCAAGGAGTGTTTTGGGTGCATGCATCTGGAGGTTTAGACTTCTGGCGTTGGGTAGCATTACTCTTAGTTTCTTATCCCTTGTGATACCTATGAAGGTGGGTTTGTCATTTGAGCCTTGCCTAACATAGGCACTATGGGGGTAGCAAGAGCCTTTGCCAATATCTGAAAGCTCAGGGGTGACAGGTGCAGGCCGTCCCTAGCGAAGTGGGTAGTTCAACAGAAGATAAATATGTGAAGGTGTAGTGCCTGTGATTAGTTAGCAGTAGCATATATGACTGCTCACGTGGACACATGCCAGGTAAGTCATATGCACTGTGTCACAGGCAATGTACATGTGAACAGGACAAACAGTGACATCCTGTCAAGTGGGACATGGACATACATATAGTAAGCTATGCAGATGGCACTAGGAGTCCACAGAAGCTCTATAACTATGCATTGCAGGTGTGATCAGTATTCCAGGGTAATTGCAAGAAAACATGCATGCAAACAAAGCTACAGTAAACAGGGCTGCATGTAGTCCATTGTACAACAAACAAGCTGTACCAGTTCCAGTAGGTAACACTGCAAATATGCAGGCACTATGCACATGTACATGGAAATACACAGGTCAGATGGCTAGGGTCCAGTCTCAGTGCACACAAGTGTACAGACCATGTACTGTCAGGATGTACAATAACTGGATGGAAACCCATGTGCTCATACCTGCAGTAATACACATGTCAAATAACAGACACTGAGCCTTCACTCAGTGGTTCCATACTTAGTAGGATGTATGCTACCTGGCCTGCCACCACAGTATCCCTGACATATATGGGGACTCTCCTTCCTGTGACAGTTGTGTGTGTTGGGGCTGTCTAGCATGGTATGAGATGTGAGCATGCAGTGCTAGGGTGCTCCTGTGTGTCCTGTACCAGTCGTGTAGTACTGCACACATATCAACATCCTCAAACATCTGAATTGCAGAGTCCAGTGTGGGCAACATGCCACTTGCAATTTACATGTCCATCATTGTGTATTACTACATTCATTACCTTATCCCCTGTGCTACCTATGTATGTAGCCTTCTGTTTACATCATTACCACCAGTATGCCAACATGTGCAGATGATACACTATGGTACTTACCATGGGTGTAGACAACAGGACATGACAATCACACACTTACTGCATCAGGCATGCTGTGATATACCCACAATTAATTCAGCACACAGTACTGTTAACAACATGATACTATTACTACACATCTATGTGGTCACCCTGTGCATCAGCAACATGTTAACCTGTACCTGCACAGTTGTTACAGATTGCAGAAGGTGGCACAGTTTCATCATAGGCACAGGGTGTGAACTTGGTATGCCTGAGTCAGCCACCGATACCACCAATTGACATGTATGTGTATGTGTGTTGGTGAGGGACAGCAGTAGAAGGTGGGGCAATGTTGATGCAGTGTGTGCGTGTATGCAGTAGCCCTAGGTGTTGTCAATTCGCATGTGTGTATGGATGCACACAGTTCCACCTCATGGCTGCCATATACTGGTGTTTGTGGACAGCCACAGACTGTACCTGCCAGGTCATACAGATCAGTGTCTCTGGCCATGGACACGGTACCTGTGCCTTGCAGGGGTGCTACGGACCGTGTCCAGTACCAACCCAGACTGGGTACTGTCATCAGAAGCAGGTATTCATTGACTGGACACAGATCCCTGTCGGGCCCGGCCAGAGCCACATGCACGTGGTCTCCTTGGGCGGTCTGATGACAGCACAGACCCAGCATTGCTGGGGCTGCTGCTGGCACTACGGGGGCATCCGCGGCCCTTTTGTTGTCCGCGACGACTACCAGCTGCTGCTGTTGCTGGCATACGGCCACGTTGACGCCTCAACCGCCCACCATCGCCCTGGCTCATGGACATGTAGTTGTGGAACCGGTCTAATATGTCCCCACAATGTCTGTCTATGACATCGGTGAAATCACGGATGGCAGCCGCAATGTCACGCATACTGTCAGTCATGGCTGTGTGACATGCTGTCAGCTCCCTCAGACCCTGTCTGGTGTACCATTCCATATGTGACTGTGCCTGCATGACAGCCTGAAACATAGCTGAGGTTGTAAGACCTCTGTGGGCACGTCTGACAGGGGCAGTACGCCCACGGATGCTCCCACAAGAACCCCTGGACATCTGTCTGTGTGGTACCATCTCTGGACCATGCCCATGGCTGCTGTGTGGGGAGGCATGTGCCACAGATACCACATCACCCTGGTCAATGCCCACTGTATGCTGTCCATCACCTAGGGACATTGGTGACAAAGGGTGTATTGGCAGGATAACTGTGCACATTGATGGGGTCGATAGCTGTGTACTGTCAATCGGCTGACCAATGGTGGACCCTGGCATACTTTCCTGTGCCATTACACAGATGTCAACATTATCAGTACCCACGGCACCTGATTCAGGTTCCCTGCTACAAGACACCAGAGCAGCAACAGAACCCGTGGGAGGGAAACAGGAAACACAGTTTACAATGTCTACACATTACCAGTGATGCACACATGCACACATGCACACATGCACAGGTGCACACATGCACACATGTACAGGTGCACACATGCACACATGCACACATGCACAGGTGCACACATGCACAGGTGCACACATGCACACATGCACAGATGCACACATGCACAGGTGCACACATGCATACATGCACACATGCACACATGCACAGGTGCACACATGCACACATGCACACATGCACAGGTGCACACATGTGCAGGTGCACACATGCACACATGCACAGGTGCACACATGCACACGTACACATGTGCACGCATGCACATGCACACATGCACACATGCACACATGCACACAGTTTCACACAATTGTACAGTACTCAGTATGCGTGATATCAACACACAGACACAGACACACCTACATGCATACAAAGAGCACTACTAAGTGAGCCAAATAGTACTATTACTATCAACATTATTACAGGAATTGTTAATACACACTCACCAGCATGGATAGGCTGCATTGCTGTTATACCAGAGGGTCCTGCAGACATGAAGAAACTAATGTCAGTGGGCACAACTGTGCCATTGTTACTGAGTATGATACAGGTCAGTAGTACAACAGTCGCCTTTCACAGGTCAGCTGCTAATATTGAGGATATCACACTTGCACATTAAATACTATGGTGACAGCTACAAACCAAGGACACACCTCACACATGCATTAACTACCAGTGTACACAACAGTCAACTATACATATGGCATATTACCTGCACGTTCACTGTCTTGCTGCTGCCTGGCTCCAGCCTCCATCATAATGCATGTCTGCTGCTGTTGTTGTTGCTGGCGGACTGGAGCCACTACACTCATGAGTAGTCCCTCCAGTCTGGTGAGTGGGGGATGTGTAGCCACCCCACCACCTGTGGCGACCTGTTGCCTGTGGATATCCAACGCACGCTGACGGACATGTCTGATTAAATCACTGCAGTGATGTCCTACCTGCTCATATGTCCTATTATGCGTGCCTATGTCATTTACCCGACGGACAAGGTCTTGCCACAGTGCAGCCCTCTCCTGCTGATTCTGGCTGGTGCGGGAAAAGAGTATTGCATAATCCTGCACCAGGCTCTGGTGTATCTCCTCATCCTCAGCTGTGGAGTAGGTGGGATTGCGCTGGTGGGCCATGTACCTGAGAAAGAAAATAACCTGGTATCAGCAATATATGTCAGCAGAATTTGGCACGCATACTACACATGCTACCCGACTGTTATGATATAACATATCTCACAATATGTAGCATCTGTCTGTCTATTGGTGGATACACATGTAGATGACCAGGTATCAGTGCTCAGCCAGCAACTGTGCAACAGTACCTGGCACACTCCATACGACATACTACCAAACCCCAGCAGTCAGAACACTGATTCAGGTCAAGAGCACCTCCTCACTCTGGGGGTTTGTATCTAGGTACTGTATGGCCTACATCATCAACTACTGTGAGCTGACCACACACTGATTGCCCTGGATATACATATCCCACCTCCACCACCAGCACAAATGACTATAGTGCATAACATTACAGATACAACCTTTACACTTTCTAACAGTGACATGGTATCCTTTCAGCCCACTGGGCCAGTGGCAGATACAACCCACAATGCTGACCCCTACACAATTGCTTTCTACAGACATCTCCGAGAATGCATGGATCATGCAATCCCATATATGACCAAGACACTCTCCACAAAGGGACAGCATCCTGTCTGGTGGACCCCAGCCATAGACAGATTGTATTACAGAAGATGGAAGCTACTGCAAGACAGAGCATAATTCCATAAAGGGAGGGCATGTCTGAGCAGCACTAGTAAGAATCTATTTTCCATCATACAAACATCCATGGGCAACTTTGAGAGGGAAATCAAGAGGGACACTACAGATAACCAGAAGGCCTTCTTCAGTTATGTTGGCAACCTGGCCAGGATCCATCCTCTATGCCCATAGTTAGTACACAACAACACATATTTCACTGACACCACAGATATTGACAACATTGTGGCAGACAGGTTCAGTGCAGGTGTCACCCCACCCTCTCCCCCAAAATAAGACATAGTTATCCCAGCTGACTGTAACCTCCCTGTCATCACAGATGTCCAGGTGAGAGCCACCCTCAGGACAGCAGAATACACAACATGAATGGGACCTGATGGTATCCCCAGTTGCATGCTACATAAACTCTGACAGGAGTTAAGCACACATATAGAAGTGCTATGTAACATTAGCCTGACTACAGGATATGTACCTGTATACTGGTGCACAGCAGCAGTGGTTCCACTCCACGAAGGAGGCACCTCAACATACCAATACAATACAACACAATACATTACATTACAATACAATACCATACAATATGCTATTGCCCCTGGGACTACAGCAGTGTACTGTTCTGCTACCCTGACCATTGTGACACATGTGGTGTGATGGTACCTGCTGCTGTCACACAGTTACACAGGGTGACTCATATGGCACATTACCTATCTGACTAACATTCAGCAGGGGTATGTGTGACATGTACTCATGGGGAGTCTTGCTTCTTAACACTGTGTGGTTTATTGCAGGGTATGTCTTATCTGTGGGTAGGAACTCTTACCTCCACATGTGCACTCTATTGCAGTGGCATGGATGACACACAGCAGACATTTAGGTTGTGGATGGTGTGAGGTGTTACTATGGTTGTTGGACATCTGTCATGGGTGTGGCTTACATATGTAAATCCGGGAGTGGTAACCTCTATGTGGGTAGTATATGTGTACTCTGTGGTGTTGTCAGTCACTGTGCATTGGTAATGTGTTTGAGTGCATTGTCACAGTGTTGTACATGTCACTGTGTCATTCTCCATATCTGTAGCTGTCATGTGAGGTCCATACCATGGCATCCATTATGTGGTGTGGAGGGGTACACCGACCTACATGTCCATAGCTGACACACCATGTCCACTGACACATACCATGTGCAGGTATTCCAGGGATAGTGTGCCACTGTGAATATCATTGGGGCCACTATTGTACACATTTATGACCCTGTTCACCCCTGACACATGCAGTGGTGGGCAGCCAATCACATATCTGGTGGTTACTGGTGTAGGTGATCTGGAATGTGGTATGGTACTCTGGTTTTGACACTAGTGTTCACTCCATGCCTTTGTCACCAGGCACCTGTTGCAATACATCTGTACACATGTGCCTCACTCAGAATTTATATACATCTCTCTCTCTCTCTCTATATATATATATATATATATATATATATATATATGTATATATATATATATATATATATATATATATATATATATATATATATATATATATATGTCTGTATACATATACACATATATATATGGATGTATATATATTGCTATAGATGTGGAGGGGGACACAGAGGGGTTGTGAGTGACAGAGGGGGTGGGACAGGCTGTGTTGCAGGTCATCATATGCAGTCATACCTGTAGATAGTCAGATCAGTCTGTCTATGTATATGTATCTACATATATCTATATCTGTATGTGTGCATTATATAGATATGTTTGTACAATATTCTATCTACATCTGTCTATGTATTCCTACATCTCTCTCTCTATGTATGTATACATATATGCATATCATATATATATATATATATATATATATATATATATATACACACATACATATGTTGACATACATACGTATCCATATGTTAGACAGGTATATCAACATATTTGTCTACCATACTGTATACACACACTAACATACTGCTAAACATACATAACTGTGAAACCTACTTTGTACATGGCACTACAACCTACAATCAACCAACATTGATATGTGCACATAGATGCTCTCACATACAAATGTATGTACAGCCTTCACTGATAGTTGCTGTATGTCCCCTGCCCTTTACACATCTTCATATACATATGGATACAGACCAATGACACATATGGAGGGTTCACAGTATGTAGACCTTTATAGTATTACTTTACATTACCTGTGTTTGTCACAGCTGCTTGTGTTGCCGTCTGGTTTTCTGTCCTGCTGCTCCACTTCCCAGTTGTCAGCTTTCAGGTAGCTGTTGCTGAACAATTTGTTTGTGTCTGCTTAATTGCAGTTTCTCTGTCTCTGTCTCTCTCTCTCTCTCTCTCTGTCTGTCTCTCACGTCCTTCTCAGGGTGCAATGAAAGTATTGCATGTGTGGACTGGGAGTACAGCATACTTTTGTAGGTATCTGCATATGCCCATGTGATGGCCTCTGCACCAATTGTTAGCCAGCATTTGCTAATTGCATGCAGCCAGTTGTGTACTGATTGCAGTTCTCACTGTGATTTCAGAACAGTGCTATAAAAAGGTATGTGAGATAGGCATAGCCCTTTCAGATTTTAAGGGCAGGGACCATGCTGTTATGCTGTGGACAATGTTCTGTGAGTGTAAAGATTGGTATCTCTCTCATATTTCCAGGTGTGTTGTAGATTAACATTCCTCCATTCATTTCTCCAGTTTCCTGTACTAACTGTGTATGTACACTGACACCTCCAACTACTATTACTGTTAATGTGTGTGTGTGTGTGTGTGTGCTTTCCTTTCACTTTTGCTTGCACTTTGTTGCTAAGGCTTCAATAGTTGCCCTTTACAGTCACTACTTGTATGCCTGCTAGGTGTCTTGACTGTAGTGTGCTGCTGTAGCTTTCCTATTTTCCATGTACATTCACACCTTGGAATGCTTGCTATATCTGCTAGGGTGTTACAGCATGCAGTGTGGTCTGGCCATGGTGTGGGCCTTGACATCTATTAGGGTATTTGAGTATGCTGCTGAGCAGGCCCCAGAGACTTTCAGATTCATCTATGTGCCTCATGGAATGGTACATATCAGTGGGGTACACCCATTAACATGTCTGTTATGCTGCAGTTGTGACTGTGGGTTAGCATGAGCATATGTATTACTACACTTTTTCTGCCATGCAAGTGATGAATACTTTCAGGACTCCATAGCTACCATTGCATGTGTTACACCTTTCTGCCTACTGTTTGTACATTTCACATGGGGTCTGTGGGGCATCCCTGTAAGTCATTCACTGTTGCTATGTCTAGGCTCTTAACTATTCAAATATGGTGGTGTCAGACCCGTCATGTGTACAGATATTTGCAGGTTGTCCACATTTCTGCCTCATATTTTGGTCAATATCTCATGCACACCTTTTTCTGGCAAGTCACTCTGGGCTCAAGTCAGAATATGGTGACAAACATTCAAGTTTCAGACTGCATATCCTTCCAAACATCCCACAAAGTGCAGACCCTGTTACTCTCTGAACTGTCTGCGTTTGTTGTAACATTATTTGTAATGTGTCCCTGGTTTTGGGCCTTTGCTCCACATATTTTATTACTTGGTCCAGATGTGTTCCTGTAAGAGATTGTGGGGTATGGGCAGTGCTTATCCTGCTGTGAGTATGTGTGTGGCTTGCAAGGTGCTATAGTGACATTATTACCTACTAGCTTCCAACTAGCATGGCTGTTTCTGTTCACACACTACTATTATGGAAATCCACTAGTTTTGATAGTAATTCTAAATGGCATGCTTTGTGTACTACACATCTATATTCCCTTTACAGTCATTCCTACTATTACATGATATATTTATTTTAGCACAATATTCTTGTATAAGAGTCATGGCTTAGTGGTAAGTCATGCAGACTACTGTTTCCAAGGTCATGGGTTTGGGACTCACAGTGGGCTTTTATTTTGCTTTTGAGCTGAGTACAGGACCTGTCAATCAAAGTGACTAAGGCACTTTTAAGCAGTTGTAACTGGGTTAGCGCTGGTTTGCGCGGAGCTCACGCATGTGCACTGGCAGTTAGCTCCGCACACACCCGCTTACAACCGCTTAAACGTGGTTACTCTTGCGCACACCCGCGCTATTTTCTTTGAAAGAAAAGAAAATGGGGAGACAGGAAAGTGGTAAAAAAGAGGTCACAAAGAGGGTAAGACAGTAGGGAAACAAGCTTGGGATGTGCAGGAGGGATATAGGTAAGGCCCATAGCTGCCCATTTCTTCATCAGCAACAGCTGTGCATATGTATGTAATTTGGTGTGACATTTGAAACCTTCCACCCCTGAGAGAGGTGTCAGGACAACAATAATACTTGTTGTACAGCCAATTGTAATTGATAGGTTCCATGTCCAGTAGACATGTGTGCGGAATGGGCAGCTATATATGGGGCGTAATTTTTTTGTGGGCACAGAGTGCCCTTTTTTTTTTTTTTTTTTTTCAGGTGAGAGTGGTATGTCAGGTGAAGGAAGTCAGTACAGCTGGGGAGGTAGGTTGGGTAGGTAAACAGACAAGACAAACAAGACGCATACAGGGGCAGTGTATGACACGTGTGGGGGGGTTACGCAATTGACGGGGATGGAGGTTTGAATATCCAGAGCCCATGAGCCCACAGATGGCAACAGTGGAACTGATATCCCCACCCATAGGCAGTTGCCACTGTTCCTTCACTGCCCAGGATGGGGCTGTGCTGGGGGCTGTGTAGGTGGGGCAACAGGCATGCCCATTAGTTGCACCACCTGTGCCTCGAGCTGGCGTAGGGGCTCGAGAACAGAGTCCCGAATCTCCCTACACACCACAGTCCAGATGCTACGGAGGGTGAGTGGTGGTTCTCCTCTGGCCACACTTGCAGAGGGGGGGCGAGCCCCATCCCCTGCAGCGCTTCCACCCGCAGGTGGCACAGGGCCACTGGAGGAGGGTCCGGACTCGGCACTAGTGCCAGGTGCACTCGCCAGCTGAGGTGGGAGAGGTGGGTCCGCTGGAACCCGCCTTCCCTGTCGTCCTATGTTTTGCATTATGTCATGACAGTTTGGGTTAGTGACATATAATACCATTCACAGTTAGTTGTAACAGCATGCATTAGTATTCCCATTAACCAAACACCCAGATATTCACACCATTGAACAGCGTGCATAACACATGCATAATTTGAACAGAAATACACAATCCAACAACATGCAGGGTTAATTGATGGCAACAGGCCATCAGGTGTGGATGTATGAACAGGGCAGATGCATCAACAGACATGCAAATATATATGACCCAACAGGACAAACGTCCAGGGGTGTTAATTGTGATTGCACATACCATTTTCACGTGGAATGGGTTATATGTGGTTATAGGGTGGGGTGAAGAAAGTAATATTAACACCTTCGAATAACAATACATATGCTGTACATTTCTAATAGCTGCAGTTATATACACACTACTGTTCTAACTACAGTTTCCTATATGATAACTATTTCAACTTGGTGATAGGACTGTTACTGCAACATCAATATACATTTTATGGTTCTTCATACACATTCATATCTAGCTTTGTTCAGCTACATCATCCTGCTACATTTGCTTTATATAGCTGTAGACAAGTGTGGATGTTTGGTATATCAGACAAACATCCTATCTGCATATTGCAGACTGAGAGCAACATATCCAGATTTTGGGATACACATTCCAGATGCAGCAACACTTTGAACAGATTTTGCTGTTTGGTTTTGAATCTCACATGCATTTCATTCTGTCTTGACTGCAGTATACTTTATTCAGGGTTATTACTACTGTATTGCTGGATTCATGACACTTTCTCACACTCTCTCACTTGCTTTCATTTTACTATTCAGGATGGTACTTCTAGGCTTTATTGACATGTTTTACCAGTAGTTATTACAATCCTTTCCAGCAGTCTCACTTCTGTCATGTTTCAGTATTTCCACAGGGATATATTTCACACGTGATTTCATCATCTTCTGCAGCTATACTTTTCAGCCTGCTGCAGGTTGTGTACTATTTTCTTACAGGCAGGGCATTTTATTTTAGAATATATGTCGGACAGTTTCATGTTTAGGTTAAACTTACAGGCTGAAACACACTTTTGTAATCAAGCAATACTTGCATACACTTTCACACTGTTACTTGCAGATTTTATTCCTTACTGACTACACTGCACTCTTTTGCTGACTGTCATACTTTTATATTTCTTTACAGTTACTGGTAGTGGATTACTGACCTGCCTGGTGGCGCAACCGCACCAGCCTATCGCCATAGGCTCTGCGGTTCGCAGAACAGACACCTGCAGCTGTAATATAAATGAAGTAATATTGGAATACACATCTCCATAATATCAGCTAGTTTAATTTCTTACATACATAATTAAATGTTACTTACTCAGTAGTGGGGCGTTGGGTGTTTGCCGGGCCTCCTGGATCCAAAGGTTCAGTTGGTCCTGCTTGCGTCTCTTCAGGTCCGCATGGTGGTGTTGGACCTGCTCACCAGTCCTTGGAATCCCTGTGGCACTGGTGAGATCATGAGCCAACCGGTCCCACGCCTCAGCCCTGTATGCTCCCCAGAGGACCTGGCCCTGCATTAGTTGGGTCTCATGATTATGGACTAGGAGCCAGACCATGTACCTGGACTCCTCAACACCCCACCTCTGTGCTCGAAAGCGACTACCCTCTCCTACTCCTGTCATTCTGCCTGCAGGTCAGTTCTACAATCGTTTATCCTGTGTATTCCCGCCTATGGGGCTTATATAGTCCGTTTTTCCCGCACATATCTGTGATTGGCCATTTTGGAATTGTATCAACTTCAGTAAACCTGCATTGTCATGCTCTAGTTTGTATTCATTCCTATATATTAGCTATTATTGCATTTAAAGGTAATGCTGTCATGGCTTAGTGGTTCTGTACCTTGACTATGGTGTATTGTATCCTGGGTTCGAACCTGGCCACTGCTTTTTATTTTTCATGACTGTCTAGACATGCTGAGGGGTGTGTCTGTGTAAAGGCAGTTTTGATATGGCTTGCTCAATGTTGCCCGTCGGTTAACTTGTTTGTGCGGTGCACAGCTCCGCGCAAATGGGGTACACTGCTTTAAGCCTGATTTGGCTATCGGCACGCATATTATGCTCAGCTCAGTTAGGGGCACATAGATTTAGTGTGTTAGACCACTGCTCAGCTACGGGCACTCATTTTGCACCAGTTAAACCACTGCTCATCTACGGGCACATGCACTCACTCTGTTAAACTGTAGCTCAGCTATGAGTAGATCTGGCATTTTTTCTTCTTTTGTTACCTCACATGTCTTCAATATAAATGGGCTATTTCATTACATTTTACATAAATTGTGGTTTTATGTGTACATATTTGTCAGGGACTTGTTTCCTGCTTATTTTGAAAAAAAAAATTGGTGTTGTGGGGGCTCGAACCATGAATGCCTGCTCTTCAGCCAACATCTCTACCGCTATGCTATTGCTTCCTGGCTTATTTTGCATATTTAGTTCTTATATGCTTTCCCACTGACTGCTAACTGTAGCTGCACTACGGGCACACCTGGTTAAACATGGTTAAACATCTTTACAATTTAAAAAAAATATATAACATGTTCATTTATATATATTTTATGTTCATAGTCTGTGGGGGCATGTGTTGTGTTGTGTTTATTCACATTTCCGTGGACTCTGTTGTGGGTGTTTACTTTGGGCACTTTTACACTTCTGGGAGTGTGTCCGCTTGCAGGGCTCAGCCTACGGACACGCCCCCTACTGTCTTACATGGACTGTGTTAGACTTAGGTGTGATTCAGCATGCTCTCATGAATATGCAAAGCATGCTGACATCACTCTGTTTAACTGCAGCCTCCGTGTAAGAGTTATAACTCTTACACGGAGGCTTCGTGAATCCTGGGGATTATGTATTCAGCTGACCATTCCAAAGAGACTACATGGAACACAGAAGAGGAGTATCACATGGTCTACAATAAATAGCATGCTAGGTGCCCAACAGTTATTCCATAAGGGAATAGTTGCCAGGAAACACAGTACCAATGTGTAGCCTGGGAAACGATAACAGATCAGGTACCTGCTGCTTTATTTATTTATTTATTGCATTTGTTTACCAGGATGCTCTAAGTGGGTAGACAAGCTGCCCCTTTTCAGTGGAGGCCTGGAGAGAAAAGCTCCACAATAAAATCAGTAAACAGTAAAACAATAGTTAATATATTTTAGACAATAAGCAGAAATACATTTAGGTCAAAATAAGTTATTCACATTGATAAAGTTGTTTTACACCTGATATGGAAATAGTACACAGTATAATAAAAATGTTATACAGTGTTACATTTGAGCACAATAAAATAAAACAATAAAACAGATTATTTGATTGTCATATAATGCAATTTGTTGCAAAGCTTTATGGCAGAAAAAAAATTCTAAATTGTAAGGTTGACAATAAATGGAAGAGGTTCTTTCAAGTACAAAGAGCATTAGAACACATTGCAATTATACCAGGAAGAGTACACACACCATTTAGTGAGTAGAGAAGCTATGTAGAAAGTAAAGAGGCCCAGGAAAAAATATTGAGAGAGTGTCAGCATTTAGATTATTCTAGGACAAGTGCAAGAGCACACCCAAGTAATTTTAGGTGGTCCTTTAAGTGTAGTTTGAAAGACGTATTGTTTTTTATGATTCTAAAAGAGAGAAAGGGAGATGGAAGTCCAGGTTTTAGAGACAAGAGGAGCAAGACTCCAGCAATATTGTCTGATTTAGTTACAGTTGTCAGAAGACCAGAGTGCTCTTTGGGTCTATATCACAACGTCAAACTAACAAAAGTTCGATCGTTGTAACATTGAACCCTAAACTCCGAAACCCAACAAAACTGAAAACACAGCACAGCGATTTTTCCCAGGGAAAAAAAAAATCGCTGTTCTGTGACAAAAAAAAAAAACAATTTAACCTTAAACTTAAACTAAAGTGGAGAGTTTCAGCCCCCATACCCCTCAATGTGAGGGGCTGTGCCCCCCATACTCCCCTACTTAAATATACCAACTCTGAGATTGCACCACCGTGGAGGAAATAGCAAAGCCCCGAAAACGGAACACCGATTTTTTTCCCTAGGAAAAAAGTTGATGTGCCGTGGCTTCACTATTTTCAAGTTTCGGACTTTAAGGTTCGATATTACAATGTTCAAACTTGTTTTAGTTCAACGTTGTAATATAGACCGGTGCTTTTTTAGGACTGTAGAGTTGGAGAATATTGCTTAGACTTGTGCATTTGTCTGAGTCATATATGAGCTTACAGTATGAGCCATGAGACACTGTGACACACATTAAATAGTGTTTTCATTCCAGCCACTGAAATTGCTTTAGTTGGAGCAAGTGATGTGTCCTATAATAATGACTGGCAGGAAATTTTGCAGTTTTATTATAGCCCTGGTCTTGTAAGGATAATTGACTCGATTGTAAATTGACGAGTATAAAGGCTTCATATAGGAGAGCAAGGATGAGAAGAGATGCTTATCCTTGACTGCTCTGTTAGGTAGGGTTTGGCTCTACAGAAGGCTTCCAAATTATGTTTCTTTTTCTTTACAGTCTTTACAGGTTGAGTTTTATTTCAAGGTAGATGAACATTACAATAGATCTGCGTCACCTTCTGGTGCATAGTAGAAATGGTTGTAGGGGTTAGATTCAGGGCTGGGCAAATGACAGGGTATTTCCTTACTAGCAGACAACACACAAACCACCCGGCGATTTGATGAATATCTGTAGTGAGAATGTATAGTATGCAAGTACTGTGCTTTCATTTATACAAAATTGTAAACTTCGCAGTCGGCGAACAATAATGTTTAAACTGTGGAAAATGTCCATTAGAATGCACTTGCAAAGGGAATCCTGAGTAAATTACAATTTTATTACTATCACACTTTTATTTCAACTCCAAACCTTCAAGAATAGTGCATATTGATGTATAAGATGTGATGTAACAGTTGTTACATCACATCTTAGGTCACAATATCCTTGTGAACTGCTGGCTTGGTTGCTGTGATCACACCATAGAACTGAAAGACAAATTATTGCCTAAATTCTTAAGAACACGTTTCTAAATCTGCCAAAGGCTTTAGATGTTTTTAACCACAGTAATCTTTATATCAAATATGTTTAATTTATTGCTTTCAAGTTTTTCTTCTGGTCCTTCATGAAAATAAACTTTATTTGGTCTGACAATCAAATTCAAATAACGAAAACAAATCACTAAACAAAACAGGGTTTTGTATGATTGATGTATTTAGCTTAGCAAAGCAGCAATATACATACTGTAGCATATAAGATATTTGAGAAAATTATTTTGTAAACTCTGGTGTACTGCATACCATGTCTGTGTAGCCCACATTATAACAGCACACCAGGACACATAACAGTGCATCTCTATTAGTACCACATTAAGACTGCTGCACAAGGTATTCATGGTTAGCTTAGCACTATTATTAAGCTTCAGTCAGGATTGCATCCCCTACTATTGCTACTACTGTAATTACTACAACTAATATTACTACTACTACTGCTGCTACTACTACTATTACTTCTATTGCTGGTACTATTACTACTGCTGCTATTACCACAGATAATATTGTTACTACTAGTGCTTTGGTCGGCTAACATCTACCTGAATTCAGCTGGACGTATAAGTGAATCTCTACAGAGTACTTTTTAGAATTTCTGTGTAGCCATTGATAGCAGTGGGGGGTAGTTTCAGCCCATCACTGACATCCTATCTTGCCTTATATAAGTGGTACATTTTGAGTTATCTCTGCTTAATATCAGAGCTTTGGCCAGCTAACACCTATCTGAAATCAGCTGGACGTATAAGTGAATTTAAGTACACTTTTATCTGCTCTTTTGCATATAGTGCTGTATTTAATTTAATTATTTGTGTTTTTCACTGAATATTAACTCAACTGAAGTTGTGGCTGTCTCTCTACAGAGTACTTTTTAGAATTTCTGTGTAGCCATTAATAGCAGTGGGGGTAGTTTCAGCTCATCACTGACATCCGATCTTGCCTTATATAAGTGGTACATTTTGAGTTATCTCTGCTTAATATCAGAACTTTGGCTGGCTAACATCTACCTGAAATCAGCTGGACATATAAGTGAATTTAAGTACACTTTTATCTGCTCTTTTGCATATAGTACTGTATTTAATTTATTTATTTGTGTTTTTCATTGAATATTAACTCAGTTGAAGTTGTGGCTGTCTCTCTACAGTTAGTTCCCCACACACCCTCCCTGTTCTTGTTTTGGTATTAATGTTGGTGGCTTTGAAACTGCCCGCCCCTCATGTAGATTTGCATTTGGATACTCCTTCTGGGCCCATCTCATTTGCTCACTCAACTGAGTGCAGTGAAATCATATTCTGATCTCAGGCACTCCTACTGTGTACAAAGAGAGCATTTGGGAAGGACAACCCCTGTAGCCTCTTAATCCTGCTCTGTTCCTTCCCTCAAAAAAAAAAAAAATATATATATATATATATATATATATATATATATATATATATTATTCATCTGCTCTTACTGTAACTGTCTTAGTTGCTCTTCTGCGTGCTATCTATTCAGTCCCTCTTACTCTGCACTTATTACTGCTTGTTAGTAGCCTTCAAATTTACTGCCTTCTGCACTTGTTTTTTAGTCATTTGTTAATTTAATTGCATTTATTTGAACTGTATTTACCGTAGTGTTGCTACACGCTCGGGTGTGCTGGCCTGCACTACAATTTGAATTGTATTTACTGTTGTTTTAGCTGCTTTTCTGTAACAAAAAAAAATTCTAAGCTTGTTTCCTGCCTTTCCTGTAACTAGTCAAGTCCAGATACAGACTTGCTGTATCCAGGACTGTTGGTAAGCTTCTGAGCCCCCCAAGCCTTTCTTTGTTGGAGGGAATCCTTCTAGCTTATCAGTGGGAGTGGTAAGCACTAGTTAGCCTATCTACCATGGGAAGAGTGGGTTTTGGCCCTGAAATTGTAGTTCATAGGCTGTTTGGGCAGTTTTTCCATCTCTTTCTACTTTCTGGTTAAAAGCCCATTTTGCGTTTGGTCCCCACCTTTCCTATAACTAGTGTAATCCAGGTACAGATTTGCTGTATACAGGACTGTTGGTAAGCTTCTGAGACCCACAAACCCTTCTGTGTTGGAGAGAAACCTTCTAGCTTATCAGTGGGAATGGCAAGCACTAGGCAACCTATCTACCACAGGAGGAGTGGTTTCTGGCCCAGAAATTATAGTTTATTGGCTGTTTGGGAAGCTTTTCCATCTCTTTCAACCTTCTGATTTAAAAGCCTGTGTTTGCGCTTGTTTCCTGCCTTTCCTGTTACTAGTCTAGTCCAGGTACAGATTTGCTGTATACAGGACTCTTTGTAAGCTTCTGAGCCCCCCCAAGTCTTTCCGTGTTGGAGGGAAGCCTTCTAGCTTATCAGTGGGAGTGGTGAGTATCAGGTAGCCTATCTACCACAAGATGAGTGGTCTCTGGCCCAGAAATTGTAGCTACTGGCTGTTTGAGCAGTTTTTTTTCCATCTCTTTCAACTTTCTGGTTTGAAAGCCACACTTGTGCCTGTTTCCTGCCTTTCCTATAACTAGCCTAGTCCGGTTACAGAGTTGCTGTATCCAGGATTGTTAGTAGGCTTCTGAGCCCCCCCCCAAGCTTTTCTGTGTTGGAGGGAAGCCTTCTCTAGCTTATCAGTGGGAGTGGTTAGCATTAGGTAGCCTATCTACCACAAGAGGAGTGGTTCCTGGCCCAGAAACTGTAGCTTTTGGCCGTTTGCGCAGTTTTTTCCATTTCTTTCAACATTCTGGTTTAAAAGCTGCACTTGCACTTGTTTCCCACCTTTCCTGTAACTAGCCTAGTCCAGATACACAGTTGCTGTTTCCAGGACTGTTGGTAAGCTTCTGAGCCTTGCAAGCCTTTCTATGTTGGAGGAAAGCCTTCTAGCTTATCAGTGGGAGTGATAAGCACTAGGTAGCCTGTCTACCACGAGAGGAGAGGTTCTTGGCCCAGAAATTGTAGTTTATTGACCATTTGGACAGTTTGTCCGTCTCTTTCAACTTTATGGTTTTAAAAGACCACATCTGTGCTTGTTTCCCATCTTTCCTGTAACTAACCTACTTGGTAGCACTAGAAAGCCTTAAACTGATACAAGCCTTCTAGCTTAGGAGAGAGACTTTGGAGTGATTAAGTATCAGTTTTATGTACTTTCTTGCTGTATTTAACTGTTTTCCCCCTAAACGCAGATTTTCCAGCATTTATTGTGATTTAAAAGCTTGTTTTTTTCACGTATTGTACTTATTTGACTGCCTGCACTTTTAAAAAGTTGTTTTTGTTTAAATAATTTGTTTAACTGTTGTAGGCTACACACTAAAGTGCGATAGCCTTTTCTGATTGTTTGTAGCATTTAACGCTGTTTTAAGTGTATTTTTTACTGTTTTTGCCTTATCTTTAAAAAAAAAATCCTTGTTTCCCACCTTTCTAAGCTAGTATAGTCCAGTTTTCAGGCTAGTGCTGAATTCAGGGCTGTGATATTAGTTTTTGAGTTGCTCATACCTTACTTGGATAGAAGGAAGTTTCTCTGTTCACCTGTGAGAGAGGGGAGCTTTGAGCAACCTATCTGTCCCTGGAGGAGTGGTTCCAGCCCAGAAGATAGTAGTTTATTGGCCATTTTGGGCTAATTTGTATCTCTTTCATTTCCCTACTATAAAAACTGCATTTGCACGGTTTTGCACACCAGGCAGTGCCGGTTAGCTATGGTTAAATTATTCCCGGCTCCACTAAGTCTCCTCTTCAGATTTTCCCTTGAAACTAGTCTAACTCTCAACCTAAGCACTCAAAAAGCATTTTACAGCCCAGCACCTGCTCAGACCTAATAGCAAGCACTAATATACCCTGACACTGATTGCCCAGCAGGGTAAGGCTCTTTATTCACCCCTCATCAACCAAGCGACTAAGCAGCTCACCCTACTATTCAGGCATGAACAAAGGGCAACTTCAGGTGCACTCTCCAGTCCAGCTGTTGAATCTGGGTATCCTAAGGCAATATTACAACTGCCTCATGTACACAGACAACCCTCTCCTCCTACCACAAAACACTAACATATGCGAGAGATGAAATTATACAGCCAAACTGGAAGCTAAGCTCTCTCCACCCAAGACTGGAACATACAGTCAAGAGGAGAAAGTTAACACTTGCACCACAACTCCAGCCGCACACAGACCTACTAAAACAGCACTGGCAAAAAATACACATAAATACACAAAATCATACTCGGAGGCTTTAAATAAAAACCTGAAAAAGCATCAGAGACCACCAAAGCAGACACCCAAACAACCTGCACTTCCTGTCACAAACCAGACAACACATAAAACACAAAATCAGTGTACCGCACAATCACAGCCCTTAAGGTGAAAATAACATACCTAACACACTAGTAATAGGTGACTCTATAGTGAGGCACACTGATGTCTCACTCACTAGGCTGGACAAGCAGAAGGTTACTGTTATCTGCCTGCCGGGAGCCAGAATCCGCCACATAACACAAGCACTCAGGCCACTCCAAAACAAGTACAAATATGACTCTGTCATTGTTCATGTTGGTGTGAATGACCTGAGATGTACCTCCCTGGACTACATGAAAAGAGACATGGAAGAGCTCTCTGATCATGTAGCCCAGACTGGTATGACCCTGACCCTGAGTAGCATCCTGCCCTCACCAAGAATGATACCTCATTATAAAGAAAAAAATTATCAATTTCAACAATTGGCTAAGCTTCTGGTGTCATTCAAAGGGGAATCTAGTGTCTGTCAGCCTGGGACGACATGCTCGACAAGCTGCATTGCTTCACAAGGGACGGCTTGCACCTGTCACCCCTAGGCTTTCGAATACTGGCCAAGGCTTTTGCTGCCCCCATAGTGCCTTTTTTAGGCAAGGCTCAGAAGTCAAACCCACCTCTGTAAACAGAACAATTAACAAAAAACTGAGGGTTATGCTACTCAACGCCAGGAGTTTAAATCTCAAAACGCACGCACTCGAAGCACTCCTCAGTATGGAGAACGTCAACATCTGTGCGGTAATTGAAACCTGGTTCAAGGCTCCAGACAGCACCCCAGCACTACCAGGCTACAACTCATACCACAGATTTTGGCCAAAGAACACGGACCAAAACACAAAAGGAGGGGGTGTATCCATGTTCATCAAGGATACCTACACCTCCAGGTTAGTGGTGCAGCATGATACCTCTGAGATCATCCATGTGTAACTAACATCGGGCAAATCTGCAATGCAAATTGTGGCCTGCTACAGATCACCCTCCATTACCCAGGACCAACACTCCACCTTTCTGGAGACACTGGAAAACATGAAGATCCTACCAAACACCCTGATATTGGGTGATTTCAATTACCCTACCATTCACTGGGAAAACTACTTGAGTACAAATTCCCAGGCCCAGCGCTTCCTGGAATTCATCAACTCAAACGCCCTGGATCAGCTGGTTAACTCCCCTACCAGAAGTGAAAACATATTGGACCTGGTCATCACCAACATGGGTGACAGGTGTTCCACATCGGAGGTCAACCCGTCACTGGTTAGATCAGACCATAAACTAATCACTCTGGATGTCTACACCCCACCACCACCCCCAATTAAAGAAACCACAGTAAAAAACTTTTCTAAAGCAAACTTCACCTTGCTTAAGACAGAGGTGGTAAGTTTCACTGCCCCATGCTAAAGGATAATGCTGCCCAAGATGCACAAATCTTTACAAATACACTCTATGAGCACCTACAAGGATGCATGGATCATGCCATCCCTAGCAAAATCAAGACTCACTCCTCTAAGAGAAGGAAACCAGTTTGGTGGACCTCTGCAATAAACAGGCTATACAATAGAAGGAGGAAACTAGTTCAGAAAAAAAGCAAATCCCAAGAAGGAAAGACATCCCTGATCAGTATCAGTAAGAAACTGAAGTCCCTCATGAAATCATCCAAGGCTAACTTCGAAAGAAAAATAGCCAAGGATTCAAAAGATAACCACAAAGCCTTCTTTAGCTATGTTAAGAATCTAAGTGGCAACTTGCAGATATGCACTGAACTAGTGCAAAACAGCACAAAATATACTGAACCTACTGATTTTGCCAACATCCTGGCAGTTAGAGTCAGTGCAAACTTTACCCAACCTCTCACCTCCAAAAGGGCCCACAACAATACAGGAAAAGTGTAGTGTCCCAAAAATCACAGACGCACAGGTGAAAACAGCCCTTTCAAAAGCCAAAAACACAGCGTCAATAGGACCAGATGGTGTCCCAGGCTGCATCTTGCATGAACTACAGAACGAACTAACCCTCCACCTAAACACGCTGTTCGTCCTCAGCCTCTCCACAGGCTACGTGCCCATAGAATGGCGCACAGCAATGGTTATTCCTCTCCACAAAGGAGGGGCCACAACTGACCCTGGTAACTATCGCCCCATAAGCCTGACTAGTCTGGTCTGCAAAGCTATGGTGCGTATCATCATGGAACTCATTAACAAAGACATTGGGAACCTCCAAACACTTGACCCGACCCAGTTCGGCTTTGTTAAGGATAGATCATGCCTACTAAACCTGGTTGAATTCTTCAAGACAGTCACCAAAGCCATAGACGAGGAAAAGGTATTTCACACAGCCTACCTTGACCTCTCCAAGGCTTTCAACACCATTCCCCACTCAGGTATTACAGAAAAACTCACCAGCCTGAACATAAACCCCTACGTCACGAGATGGGTTACCAACTGGCTTACAGACCAAACTCACATGGTAAGAATAGCGGGCTCCAGGTCCAACTCTAAACCAGTCACAAGTGGTGTCCCACAAGGCTCAGTCCTGGGACCCCTACTGTTCGGCATATACTTCTCAGAAGTACAGGCAAACACAGGAGGACTATGGCTAACCAAGTTCACCGATGACTGCAAACTGGGAGCCATAATTGACTCTCTGGCTGACACTGACATCCTCCAAAAGGTCCTTACTGAGACGAACACCTGGTGTCAAAGTCATGGCCTCAAGCTAAATGCCAAAAAATGCATAGTCATCCCGTTTGAGAAAAACAAAACACTCATGAATTACCACATAGGTGGCAGCCCCCTTAATACAGAAGAGGTAATAAGAGATCTGGGGACCCAGGTAGATAGTAATCTCTCCTTTGACAATAATATTGTCAAAGTAGTTAGGAAATCCTTCTATGTGGCCCATCTAATTACTAAAGGGTTCGCATCTAGAAATAAAGAGGTTATAGTGCCCCTCTACTCGTCACTCATTAGACCCATCATAGAGTACAATGCCCCATTTGGGATGTACCTCACAAGACACTTCCAACAGCTGGAAAGACCACAAAAGTACCTCACCAAGAGGATTACTGGTCTCAAAAATATGTCCTATGCAGCCCGACTGAAAAAACTCCGGCTGTACTCAGTGGCATATTGCTTACTCAGAGGTGATCTCTGCCTGACTTACAAAGCCACGTCCAACTCAGAATTGATGGACATGCTCCACCTAAGGAAATCCAAGTCACTGCGAGCCATGCACTCTAGTGAGCTAAACCTCACCACAACAAGAAATAGGGCATACTGGTGGGATAGATTCCTGTCACAGAGACTCCCTGTGCTTTGGAACAAAATTCCAAATTACATCAGGCAGAGCCCCTCACTAACACTCTTCAAGAGAAACCTTGACGAGTGGATGGGTAACAGAAAATACACCCCTGGGATCACTTCATTGGCTTTGCTTGACAGTGGATCAGTTAATTAATCAATGGGGCAGCGAAAGCCGACACACTCTGGCTAGGTTTATAAATGCCATCGGGCAGATAGCCTTGTACCTACCTATGCAACAAATATCACTACTACTGATACTACTAGTACTACTACAGCTAATATTACTACCACTATTGCTGCTACTACTACACTATTACAGCAATTATTACCATTACTACAACTAATATTACTTCTACTACTATGACTGATATCACTACTACTGCTGCTGCTGCTGCTACTATGACTCATATTAGTACTACTGGTGCTACTACTATTATTACAGCTAGTATTACTAGTACTACTGACACTATTATTTCTGCTACCACAACTACCACTACCACTACCACTACTACTATTACTATTACTATTACTATTACTATTACTATTACTATTACTACTATCACTACTATATGTGTGAAGAAGTTAGTTTAAAATGTGAATATAGGGTGTATATCACAGGACTACTACATGGCTTACAACACTCCTTCTATTTAACACAACTACTTCCTAAAGACATATCATCCAAAGAAAGTTATCACTCCTCTTTATGAAGTTCTAATTAGACAGATTATTGTGCACAATGCCTCCTTTGAGATGGGCCTTTCTAGATATATTAAGAAACTGGAAAGGCCGCAGAGGTCCCTGACCAAGACAGTCATTGGCCTAAAGTCCCTGTGCTACCTAGAAAGGCATGATTCATTTTACTCAGTTTCTTACAGGCTCTTATGTGGTGCTGTATACTATGGTTTTCCATACCACTAGGGATCCCAACCTCCTTGATCTCCTATATTTCTGCAATTCAAATAGTTCCATAAATACCATTATAAGGAACTTAAATCTCAACAAGAACATAAATAAAACATTCTAGAAAGACAAATGTATTACCCAATGCCTATCTGACTTCTGGACAAACTTCTGCAAGTTAACAAAGTGACAACCTAGAATCCATCAATTAAACATGGATGACTGGGTGGATACTCATAAACGTACTCTGACTGATCTGCTTTAATCTTCTTGATAAAGGGGGGACTCAACATGAGAGGGAGTGCTTGCAAGGTATAAATGGCCCTATGACTATTTGCCTTGTGTTTCATATGATCCTATGATCCCTGCATGCCGGCATAACATAACATAAATTTATTTAACATTTGTTAACCAGGAAAATCCAACTAGGAACAAAGCCCAAAGCCAATTTTCAGCAGAGGCCCAGGAAGAAACGCTCCAGATGCATGTTTTTGGAACATGGGAGGAAACCGGAGCACCCAGAGGAAACCCAGAGAGGACATGCCAACTCCACACAGAAGGCACTCCAGTTGAGAGTTGAACCAGAGAACCTCTTGTTGTGAGGCAGCAATGCTACCACTGCACCACTGCACCATCCAAATAACCAGCCCTGCCAAGTCTCTAACCCAGGACTCTCTGAACTATAGTTCATTGCAATACACCACTAGGCCAACATATGGCTGCACAGCACCAGCACATACTTTACAAGGATTTAATCGGACATACTATAAACAAATGGAATTAGACTAGTATGCAACAAAGTTGCACTAAAATCACAGAATAATGTGGAACTTAACAGCACTCATTATTCACTCCTAATTATGACTGTGTCATATGCACTTCATAAGTGTTTTGTATTCAGTGATTATGATACTTCAGCAGTGAGTCCTGTGCAAGTTAGAGGAAAGAATGGACTGTGCATAAA
This sequence comes from Protopterus annectens, assembly GCF_019279795.1. Taxonomy (NCBI): domain Eukaryota; kingdom Metazoa; phylum Chordata; order Ceratodontiformes; family Protopteridae; genus Protopterus; species Protopterus annectens. Next base: position 1,181,646,114 of record NC_056731.1, on the reverse strand, counting down.
TCTGTGATGTTATGTAACTGCAGTCATACAACTACACTGGTAATGCCATATGAATTATCAGAGCATGCTATAGCTATATTGCATGCAGATATATACATTTAGAAAATAACATGCACAAAAATAAAGCTCCAAAAAGTTAAACATAATAAAATATTGGGATGATAATAGCATATACTGCCCATTTGTGAAAATATTCAACAGCATTAAACCACTTTGCATAAAAAAATCTCCAACATGCAATGTGGGAAACTTCAATGTCTGTACACTATGAAAATAAAATGAAGGATGCCAGAAAGAATGATGCATTGAGGGAAAAAAGAAATGACAAATGTTTAAACAACAATCCAGCATCTCAGACAGATTCATAACTCTCCTTTCCCACTCATTAATCTCTGAAAAGGTGTTAATGTGTTGTTAAACGCTTTCCTTACTTCCAGTAAAGATGCTGACACATTCTGCCTCTTCTAAGCTCTCGCTCTCTTTCTATATCACTTGCTTTCTCTATTTCCCTAGTATCGTTCCACAATTAGTTGCCCAACTAAACTTAAATATTTTCTCCTAAGTAACTGAAACTTAAACTGATCCTCAAGCAGGAATATAACTTCCCAATCTACTTTGTGACCTTTGATGGATGATTTTAAAGGAAATATCATGATATGAATTTAGTAGTCACACAATGTTCAAATGATGAATGTTAATATTACCAAAGAATATCTCTATGTGCTCTTGGTATGTGCTACGTAAACTAATACATTACTATATTCTGTAGCTTGGGCAGCATCCATTAGTTCAGTCTTGATTAGCCAGTGGGCTATGGATTCCAAACAGTTCCTAACAAAGCCGTCAAGTGCCCACAAAGTATGACAAGTATATGTTTATTTATCATGCTGTTGGCATTGGAAATGTGAAATTGTTGGTAAGCACAGTCTGACACAATGTGGCATCTACTACTCACAGGTAAGGCCAACAAATAATTTCTCTAGGAAATAGTTAATTGTGGCACCACAGTCCCAAAAGAGCAAGTTATGAATGTGTCACTCTCTTTAATTTGCTCCCTAAAGTACAGCTTTTGAATAAAGTTGGCATATATCTTTCTGTATTTCTTAATGGACTAAATGTACATTTTCTATTGAAAGAAATGAACACAGTAATAAACTTGATTGAGTTGTTAAGACACTGAAATGCAAAACAAATGCACAGTCATTGTGCCATCTTCAGAAATGCCACGGAATTATGGAATTCATTCAAATGTATTTGAAAAATAAAAAAAAAATTGAGGAAAAAGAAATGTCACTGAATGAGGGTGTGGCCAAGATACTGAAGGGACAGAAGCAGGATTCTTCAGCTCTGCTGTTCTTGACATATTTCTGACAAGAAATTTTATTTCTATGTTATTTTATTTTTTTTTTTATAAAAAGTTAATAGGTTCATAGGTTTATACTAGGCTATCTGCCCTAAGGCATTTATAAGCCTAGTCCAAAGTTTTGTGGCTTACACCACCCCTTATATGAAAAAATACTGTACCCATTAGTTGTGCCTCTGTCCAGCAGTGACACAGAGATGATTCCCGGGGTAAACCTACGATCTCCCATCCACAGGTATAGGTTCATAGGTTTATACTAGGCACTTATTCTCTTTGATAACATATAAAAATTATTTAGAAATATTTCCATTTTCCTGTCAAAAAAGTACTTGAAAGATCTTATCACATACAAGCAAGATGAGTCACAGTAAAATTAACTCTCATTACACTGCATCTAAGAAGGAGCTTCAAATGGATAAAATGGACAGTAAGATAGAAAATTTTATGGACAGATGTACAGAGCAGATGGAACCACTCCAAGAGTCACTTAGTCAACAAAAACTTCAAATTTCTGGAATGAAAGAATCTTTAAATGACATGGAAAAAAGGCTATTGGAAGTTGAAAATAATACAGAATCCTTATTAAAACAGAATACTCTTCTGCTGATTAAACGAGATGATCTGGAGAACAGACCTCGAGGAAATAATATCTGGATCTTTGGACTCCCAGAGAAAATTGAAGGGAACAACATGTTAAATTTCTTAACCTGTTGGATCCCCAACATACTTGATTTGAGTAAATCAATGTCTTACGGCATTGAGAGAACACATAGATCTCTCACAGTGACTCCTTCTGATAAAAATTCCACACCGAGATCTGTTATTATAAGATTTGTTTCTTCACTTGACAAAGAACTGATTCTCAAAACAGCATGGACAAAATCTTCCATCAAACTAGATAATTAGGTTTGATAATGACTACTCACAGTTATTTCCAAAAGAAAATAATTTTTGCCCATCATTAAGGTGCTAAAGAAAAAGCAGATTAAAGTCCACTTACTCTTTCCAGCTAGACTAAAAATATTTCTTCATGATAAAACAAGAACGTTTGAAGATATAGACTTTGCACTTTCTTTCTTAAAAGTTAAAAAAAGTAATAACCTGAAGAAATGGATTGGCGCAACAGTTCCTTGAAAAGATAGGCTGGGAGAAATGGCTGGAAAACACAGGAAAAAAAGAAGAAATTAAAAGAAAAGTGGCCATTTAACAATCTAAATTATCATTATAAACCTACAAGTAGTATTCATATTATGTTCAAATACCTTTTTTTTATGTTCCTTCCCATCATTACATTATATCAACATGATATACTAAAGCTTCAGTAAAGAACTATATCACAGCAATTTTGAGATAACTATATACTCTTAATATTATTTAATTAGTTCTCCTTATATAGTTTTCTTAATTGTTACAGTATTAAAATGACACTTAATAATAGTTTAGAGTGCTGATGGCTAAGACACATTGTCAACCAGTTCAGTGAATATGTTTTTTTCTCCACTGGAGAACTGAATTATAGTCATAAAAAGTCAAAAAAGATAATGCAGAATCTTTTGCTATTGGTAAGGACCATAGAAATCTAGTTGCATTTATTTTAACACAGTGCCTTCACAAAATATAGTTGTGTTAAATGATTTGACTTCACTTTGCATAGAGACACATTATATGGTGCTGTTTTTTTCTATATTCTCACAAAACAAATCTTTGAAACATAGCACAGCACACTTTAATGATTATAATTCAATTACTGTGTACTATTGTATGTACGAGACTATTATAATGGTTGCAGCAGCTTGGAAATGCGTTACTTTTGTTGTGAAATCTCATATTGGTGATCAGACAATCGTAAAGTTTATTCAGGAAGTACTGATATTCGGGTTCCCTAGAAGATATTAATGGATAAGGTAGGTTCTTATATTATGAATATTTTACTCTGTTTGTTTAAATGGTGGATAACTATATTGATTTTATTGTTTGCATGGGAGAGATGTCTGGCTACAGATGGCTGTTACAGCTTTACTTGTTATTTATTTGTGTGGGTGTTCGGCTAAGAATTAATAGATTAACTGATTATGTGGATCATTTGGGCCTCTTGATCTGTCATAGAGATGTTAGTTTGTTGCCAGGTTCAGTTCCAAGCTGATTTGGGTTTTGTTTTGTCCGTGCTTAAGAGCTGAGATCGACTTTAGCGGGAAAAGAGAAAGCTTTTTGTGCTCTGCAGGACACTTTGTTGTTGAACTGAAATGGGATGTGGGATTTGTATTCTGATTAGTTCAGAATGTACTTGGAGGTTGCCAGGTCATTGTGGACAGTGGGATGTTTGCATCATTGGTTGGCAGGTTACTAAACTATGACATGAGCTGATTTCATACTGGTGTAAGCGTCTTGTGTCAACTCGAACCATTTTAATTATCTATTGTCTTCTTCTCACCTTCAATGGGAAGTTTAGTAATATTATAGCTGTGCAAGCATTTCCTTGGTTGCAAACAGTAAGGGGCATAACCAAAGGACAGTAACCACTACAGTCTGCTTTCTCACATTCAGATAATGTAATTTAAAATCATCAAATGAACAATCCATTTATCTAATTGCTAGGTCTGAGTTGGATAACATTTCTATTATTTAAAATATAATAAAATGGTTCTTAGCTGAATGTCACATTTTCATTGTTTATAGGTTCATAGGTGGGTACAAGGCTATCAGCCCTAGGGCTTATATAAGCCTAGCCAAAAGGTTCCCTGGATTGTGCCACCCAAGAATTTATTTTCCTGTGCTCCTGTCGAGCAGAGCCGCAGAAGTGATCCCTGGTTGAATTTCCTATTTCCCATCCAATTGTCAATATTTTTCTTAAAGAGGGCCAATGAGGAGCTTTGTTTGACATGAGTGGGTAGTTTTCTCCAGAGCATGGGGAGTCTCTGGGATAGGAATCTATCCATCCAGCATGTTCTGTTTATTGTGCTGACAAGGTTTAGGTCCCTGGAGTGTCTGGCTCGGAGATATTGGGATTTCTTTAAGTGTAACATGTCCAACAGATCTGGGTTTGACATGGCTTTGTATGTTAAGCAGAGGTCGCCTCTGAGTAGGTGATATGCAAAGGAGTAGAGCTGGAGTTTTTTGAGACGGTCTGTGTATGGCATATGTTTGAGGCCAGTAATTCTCTTAGTGAGGTATTTCTGTGTCCTTTCTAGTTGTTGTAGATGTCTTGTGAGGTACATGCCAAATGGAGCATTGGACTCTATAATGGGTCTGATGAGAGATGAGTAGAGAGGAACAATGCCCTTTTATTTCTGGAGGAGAACCCCTTTGTGATGTGGTGTGCCACGTAGAAGGAGTTCCTGACCACTGTGGTGATGTGATTATCAAAGGAGAGGCTACTGTCCACCTGTGTCCCAAGGTCTCTTATCACACTTTCAGTGTTTAGTAGGCTACCACCTATGTGGTAGTTCATGGGTACAGTGTTTTTCTCAAAGGAATGACAATGCACTTCATGGCATTGAGCTTGAGGCCATGACTTTGACACCAAGCATCAGTCTCAGTGAGGTCCCTTTGTAGAATGTCCACATCATTTGGCGATTCTATTATGGCTCCTAGTTTCAGTCATCTGCAAACTTCATTAGCCAATGACCTGCTGTATTAGCTTGGACTTCAGAGAAGTAAATACCAAACAGGAGAGGACCCAGGACTGAACCCTGTGGTACTCCACTTGTCACTAGTTTGAAGTCGGATTTGGAGTTGGCTACTTTCACTGTGTGGGTTCTGTCTGTGAGCCAGCTGGCCACCCATCTTGTGAAATAGGGATTTATGCCCAGGCTAGTGAGTTTATCTATAATTCCAGAGTGGGGGATGGTGTTGAAAACCTTGGCGAGGTCAAGATAGGTTGTGTGCACCACCTTACCCTCATCCACGGCTCTGGCGACTGCTTCAAAGAGGTCAATCAGGTTTAGGAGACATGCTCTACTGTTTACAAACCCTAACTGAGTGAGGTCCAGAGTTTGGAGGTTACCTATGTCTTTGTTTATAAGCTCCATGATGATACATTCCATGGCCTTGCAGACCAGGCTCATCAGGCTAATGGGGTGGTAGTTCCTGGAGTCCATGGTGGCACCCCCTTTGTGGAGTGGGATAACCATCACTGTGCACCATTCAGTAGGCACAAAGCCTGAAGTGAGGCTATGACTGAACATGGTACTTAGGTGTGGTGCCAGTTCATTCTGTAGTTCGTGCAGGACGCAGCCTAGGATGTTGTCTGGTCCCATGGATGCTGTGTTCATGGCTTTGGAGAGAGCAGTCTTTACTTGTGCGTCCATGATTACAGGAGCTTTGCATTCTTCCAGTACAGAGATGTGCTCTTTGGGGGGGTGAGGGAGTAAAGTTTGCACTGAATTTATCAGCCAGGATGTTGGCAATATCAGCTGGTTCTGCATATCTAGTGCCATTGTGCTGTAGCTCAGAGCAGATCTGAGTGTTGCCATTGAGATTCTTGACATAGCTGTAGAATGCTTTGTGGTTGTCTTTAGAGTCAGTGGCGATTTTATTTTCATAACTAGCTTTGGAGGATTTTATGAGGGATCTCAGCTTCTTGCTGAGACTGACCAGGGAGTTCCTGCAGTCATGGGTTTTACTCTTTTTTGCAACAGCTTCTTCCTTCTGTTGTAGAGTTTGTTTATGGCAGGGGACCACAAAATTGGCTTCCTTTTTTTGGAGGATAGCGTTTTGGTTCTGTTGGGGATGGTACAATCCACGCACTTGTGTATGTGCTTATACAGTGCATTTTTATAGGATTCAGCAGTTTTACCACTGTTTCGCGTCTGTATGGGTGTCATGAAGTTTGCCATGTCTGTCTTAAGAAGCATGAAGTTGGCTTTGGAAAAGTTTTTTACGGTGGTTTCCTTAGTAGGGGATGAGGGCGGGATATGGATGTCTAGGGTGATTAGCTTGTGGTCAGATCTGAGGAGTTGACCACTGGCGTGGAGCATTGGTTACCCATATTGGTAATGACCAGGTCCAGGATATTGCTGCCCCTGGTGGGGGTATGGACAAGCTGATCCAGGGTATTAGAATTTATGAATTCCAGAAAATGTTGAGCAAATGAGTTAGTGCATGAGTAGTTTTCCCATTTGATGGTGGGGTAGTTGAAATCTCCCATTATTAGGGTATTGGGCTGTACCTTAATGTTGTCCAGTATATCAAGAAAAGTAGAGTGGGCATCCTGGGGCATGGCTGGGGATTGTAACAAGCTACAACTGGATTGCAGTCTTGCCCAGTGTTAGTTGCACTTGAATAATTTCAGATGCATTATGTTGAGCAACTAGCCTGGAGGTGTGGATATCCTTAACGAATATGGACACACCTCCTCCTTTAGTGCTTCAGTCCAGGTTAGTTGGCCAAAAGGTGAGGTATGAATTAGAGCCTGGTAATGCAGGGGTGCTATCTGGAGCCTTGAACCAGGTCTCTGTCACTGAACAGATGTCAATGTTCTCCATCTTAAGGAGTGCCTTGAGTGAGTGCATTTTGAGATTTAGACTTCTAGCACTGAGTAGCATTCCCCTTAGATTTTCCTTGCTTGTACCTGCTATGGTGGGGAGTTTGTCATTTGAACCTTGCCTAAAAAAGTTACCATAGGGATGGCAAGAACTTTAGCCAGTATCAGGAATCCCAGGGGTGACAGGTGCAGGCCATCTCTGTCAAAGCATCATAGTCTGTCTAGCATGTCATCCCAGGCAGATAGATACTGGATCCCCTAAGAATGACACCAGAAGATTAGCCAATTGTTGAAGTCAATCATTTTGTCATTTTACTGTGGTATCATTCTGGGGGATGGCAGGATGCTACTCAGGGCTAGGGTCATACCTGCTTGGACTACATGATCTGAGAGCTCCTCCATGTCTCTTTTCATGTAGTCCATGGAGGTATGTCTCAGGTCATTCACACCAACATGAACAATGACAGAGTCATATTTGTAGCTGTTGTGGAGTGACCTGAGTGATGCATTATGTGGTGGATCCTGGCACCTGACAAGCAGCTGACAGTAATTTTCTCCTTGTTTAGCATGGTGAGTGGGACATCAGTGTGCCTGACTATAGAGTCGCCTACGACTAGTGTGTTGGGTATGTTGTTTTGCCTTATGGGCTGAGGTTAGTGGCACACTGATTCTGTGGGCTATGTGCCACTTGGATGGTGTCGGGGTGTGGTATTTGCTTGTGTTTCAGTTTTGGAGGTCTCTGTTGTTTGAACAGATTTTTATTGAGTGCCTCCATGACTGTAGGTGCATGTTTTGTGTTACTTTGTGTGGGTTTAGGTGGTGTAGCTTTTGATGGGCTATGTGTTGAGTGTGGTGTGGTGCAGGTGTTTCCCTTTTCTTCTTGACTGACTAGTCCAGTCTTGGCTGGAGAGAGCTTGGCTTCCAGTTTAGCTATATAAGTGCATCTCTCACAGATTGTAGTGTTGGGTGGTAGGAGGAAAGGGTTTTCAGTGTACATGAGGCAATAGCTACATTGCCCCAAGATGCCCAGATTCATCAGGTGGACAGGGGAAAACACTGGGAGCTGACCCTTAGACATGCCTGAATATGTGCTTATATTTTAAGTACTAAAATCTGTTTTCCTCTTGACAAGTGTAGTAAATACAATGTGTACAGCCTTATAGCAAAGTCAATACTTAATTCGCAAGAGGTTCTAGTTATATGACAAACGAGAGCTAGTGTTAAGAGGCTGAAAGTAAACTCTGTTATAAAAAAGAGATTCATTTTTGATTTAAACTTTTTTTTGTCTTGTTTGGACTTTTTGCACTGGGTGGTTGGGAGGCATTATTATGTAAGAATGAAAAAAACTGAGAAAAGGTATATAATTCTGAAAACCATTATATGATGTTTTTTTCTTTCTTTCTTTCTTTCTTTCTATGAGAACTATTGTATTTCATCTTGAGGAGTAAACTTATGTCCATGCCTCCTTTGACAAACAATCTGTGTCACTTCAAGAATAAGCCCTCTAAGGTCAGTGTTTGCTGGGTTAGTCTTTGAAGAATGCATGTAACAATAAGTTCATGGTAAGGTTGGTTGTAAGGATGGAAGGAACGTCAAGTGCATCAGATTGTGTGGTTTAAGTAAACATGTAGAAACAAAGAAAGCAAAACTTGTTAGTGACACATAATATTTATCAGCATTGAATATTGCCCATTAAATATCTAATTAAAATTTCTGTAAATGTGATTGAACTGGGTAATAAACTCTATGAAATCTATGAACTGAAAATCTTAAAAAAATCTTGCTTTCTACTGTAATCTGATGGTGGCCTCATAGTGAGGACCCACCCATTTCCTATTGACACCTGTCTGTAGACTGTCTCAACAGAGATTAGAGTTCTTTAGGAATATAGAATTACAAAGATTAACACAGTTGAAGCAATACTATAATCTAGAAATAACACAAACATTTGAGAAATTATACACAGTGTGCATTCTGTTGTATATTTCTTAACATAGTGCAATACGAAAATTAATTGCATTGTTTTCTAAAATATTTGGAGGCACATGCCAATTGGCCTCTGGGAGTGCAAGGTCTGGACGGGGTTGTGTATGGTGGGGGTTGGGGGCCTGAAGATGGGGATGACCTTTGTTTGCTGCTCTTGGGAATTTAGAAACTTGACAAAGTAATGGGTTTTGCATTGACTTGAATTTTCTGAGGAGTGTGAAGTCTGGAATGCAAATGTTTGTTTTTGTTTTTGACTTAAATCCCCATTGATCTGTGTGAGATTTGTCAGAAAAAAACAAATTTTATGAGCAGATCAAAATATGAGACAAAAATCTGGACATCTTGAGAAAATCTGGATTGTTAAAAGGTATGAGACATTAATATTTAACAGCTGCACAAATGAAGGATTGAGATGTAATTTATTTTAGCCTAATAATATTTTCATTCTATCTAAAGAGTAACACATACAACTGAAAATGTTTAGTAGATCACTTATAACTTCATATTCAGCATTGCTGTGATTTTCTGGTACATGTGAAAAGTCATATTGTTTTAGTGAAACTGTACGACTCTAATAGCAGTAAATAATGAGTATTTTTTATTACTATAAGGCACAGCATTAAATGGAATGGATGCTATTAGGACAACCCTTTAGGACCTTATTAGTAATAGAGCAGGGATGTTGCATTGTGTTTTAAGTTCACCCTACTGTATAAAGTGATACACTGCATCAGATAATAAAACATGTTACAATATTTGTCCTGCAACAACCCTCAACAGTTTAATCAAGGACATAACTGACATCAAAATGTACAGCAACACTACAAGTGAGATAATGTTTGGTACTATAAACAGTTTTGTTCATAAGATCTATTCACAAGGCATGTATTGATCTTATAATATATATTTGAAGTGGATTACAAAATATAAACCTGAGAAATGTAAGTTAATTAAATGAACATGTAAGCTTAGATTAATTACTCATTAAATAAGTAAAGAAGAATATGCAAATAAATATCTAACAAAATATAGACTGCCTAAGCTGTGAAATACACTATTAATGTAGTCAAACAGAAATGTAATTGATATATACAATGATGGAATAGATGTTACACTGACAAATAGTATAACAAACAGTTGAAAGAACCAAAGTTTTTGTGAGTAATGATCCATTTACATAACCTAGATTATCTTAAAGCCAGTATAATAGCAAGAAAATGTTTTCAAGTTACCTAACAAGCTATATATTTCAATGCTATTTTTGTAGATTTGATTGTATATATGATTTATAAAAGTTAATAAGTTTTACTTGTTTTACTAGTTTTTTAACACTTTAAATCCTTTCAGAGTTAAAATATTTATATAATTGTTTATTGTTGAATTTCATTATTGAATATAATTGTCAGGGACTATAATGTAAGATTAATAATCAATTTCACATAGAAATTTGCTGTAGATTTATTTAATAGTTTTTCTATATAACATTGTTCAATTCTGTTGGTGAAAATCTACAAGAAAGGTAATTAATTATAATTATAATGTTTTTAAACATTTTCCTCTATTATATTTTTATATAAAACATATATATCAAATGGCAGAGATGAACCTATTTGCTTCTTAGCTGGATTGCATGACTTGAATGGATTTGCTGTCTAAGTTAGGAGTCATTTACTTCATGTGGGATTGGATGGCTAGAATGTCACTATGTTAAATAATTTTATACTTGAATGTTTTTATTTTGCTGTCTATATTACTAATTCTAAAAAAGATTACTATTTTATTAATAACTTATATAAGTCTTTTTAGTAGTTTTTATATGATCATTTATCACATATTACAAAAAAATTACATAAATTAATAGTTAGACTAGATTATGAGTTTAAAATGCTTATCAATCAATATAAATGGCATGAATAATGGCCGCAAAAGAGCTACTTTTTATAAATATTTAAAGCTAGTCTCACCTCAGATTGTATTTGTTCAAGAAACACATCTTTTAACAAAGGATCTAGATAGGTTTAATAATAAGCAATATACAGTAATAGCTAGTTCTCAATTTAATCAAAAAAGAAGAGGGCTAGCTATTCTGTGGAATAATTCATTACCTATACCTCATATTTTAAATACTTATAATGATGGCAAAGGTATGTTTTGTTTAGTTAATATTTTAATCAATAGGAACATATATTCCTTAGTGAATATATACTGGATCCCTGCTTTAGATGTAAAAACAGCTAAACCCCAATTAGATCAGATACTTCAATAGGTTATTTAATTATATCTGGGGACTTTAATTGTATACCATATGAAGGGGATACTAATACTAAGGGAAAATGTAAAATATCTGCTACTGCTAAAACATTAATAAACTTTATCAATATACTTAATATTAAAGACTCTAAAGAATTATTAGTTAAAAATTCTCGGTTTTACTCATTTCTCAAATAGATATGGTATGCAATCAATAATTGATAGAGTTTTGTCTTAAATGATTTAGTTACAAATTTAGATAAAGTTAAAATAACTTCATGCTCAATTTCAAATCATAACACCATAACATTTGACCTTTTTTTCTGGCATATAATATCACTCATTTTAAAAGAATTCTGGCTTATATCACAAATATGAAGGATTTTCAAGATTTTTTGGCAAAGAGATACAAATATATTTAGAATTCAGTAACACAAAGGGCATATCAGAAGCTTATATATGGGATGCTCTCAAATCTTATCTTTATGGGAGAATCACAAATTGCTGTTAACTAAAAAGGAGACAATGGAAAAAAGACTTAAAAGATCTACAAGAAAAAGTGATAAATTAAAACTAGAACATCAAAATAATAACAAAAATCCAATTTAAAAGAATAAAAGAATTACAAAATAAATAGCTAGAAATTTAAAACACAAAGTCAAAATAAACATGGAAAAGATTAAATTAACTAACTATTCAATAAATCAAAAAACTTACATAGAGTAGTATCTAGAAATAAAATGGTAGTAAAATCAAATCATATTAAGAAAATACATAGTGAGAACAAAAAGAAAAACTTTGCTGTAATAGAAGATACACTTAATGAATTCAGCACACATTATATAAATATTAACCAAATTAATTCAACAATGGACTTGCAAGAAGCAATAAAAATATTTATTAATACATACATTAAAATCAGATGGACAGAGCAGCATCTGGAAATAATTAATAAACCCATATATATGATTGAACTTACACATTAAAATCTAATAAAGCCCCAAGCAATGATGGGATAATATCAGAGCTATATAAATTGATGCTTAAAAATGCTATAAATATTTTTCTACATACTTTCAATTAGCTAAAGATTTAATGATGGTTCCCCCTCATGGAAATATACATGCGTTTCCCCAACTTTAAAATCTAACAAAGACCCAACTGAATGTATATTGTATAGACCTATATCATTGTTCAATGTTGATTATAAATTATTCATGTCCATCATAGCAAATAGACTTCAACAGTTCCTTCTATATTTAATTGATAAAGAGCAAACTGATTTATTTAAAACAGAAATACTTTTGATAATATCAAAAGAATCTTAACCATAATTGATTATACTAACAATATAAAAGACCACTTGACATTATTAAGCTTAGACTTTAATAGTGCATTTGATACAATTAATTGGGACTACCTCTCAGTAGTGTTGCAGGAATGTAACTTTCCAATAGGCTTCTAAAAACTTATAAAAAATTTGTATGAGAAATCTTTGGCTTACATAAAAATAGGTTCTTATATCTCATAATCAATCCTAATTACTAGGAGCACTAAACAAGACTGTCCCCTCTCCCTGTTATTATTCACCTTAATTATGGAAACGTTTGTAAATTACATAAGAGTAAATTGAGAAATTAAAGGAGTACAATTGGGACATAACCTAAACTCAAAAATACTTTTATTTGCAGATGATGTTATGTTAACATTAACAGATAATACTCTTAATTCCCTTTTTAAAGCTATTAAAAATTCCAATCTACATTGTGTCTTACATTTAATGAAGATAAAACAAATATGTTATGTATCAGTTCTAATCTTATTAATATACCACAACAATATTCGAAATATTTAGTTATTGATGACAAAATAAAATATTTAGGAATAATATTAACTAAAACATTAAAGATATAATTAATATAAGTTATAGTAAAACTTTACAAAAAGATTAATAATCTCATTAATAATTGGATTTTTTTAGATTAAAATGATAATATTACCTAAAATACTATACAGAATTCAATCTTCAGCCCTCCCCATTCCTAAACAACATATAAGAGATTTTAACACCCTAATACTTACATTTATTTGGCATCCTAACAGAACTAGATTAGCACTCAAGAATTATCAACATAGCTGGTCCAATGGAGGAATACGTTTTCCAGATATATAATTATATTGTACTTCAGCTATTATAAATCATTTTGTGGACAAATAAAAACTATTCTGCCAAGTGGAAAAATACAAGAATACATATTTTTGAAAAATAGTCAATTAAACTACAATTCCTATAATAGAATAAATAATAGTAATACCTTTTTTGGTTATAAAAAGAATATATACTAAGATATCAAAACATAATAAATGCAGCCTATATTACAATGATAATTTCCAACTTCAAAAATCTTGGCTATAGGGAACCTCAATACAGGGCCTGGATGGTCTTAATCTTTCCAATAGCATATACACATAAGAATATTATTACATTTAGTACATTTTCAATGGATAAATTTAAAGAAAACAATTAATATATTGGTTTCAGTTAATGGACAAAGAAAAAACTTATTTGCTTGATTTTATTTTAAGTAAATTCAACTTAAATAATGAAATGTGGATAGATTTACAAAATTGTTGATATGTTATAGAAAGGAGATTATCCTTGAATTAAAAAGGAGATTTCAAAATTTATAGATTATCTGATCCTATCAACTCATCAAAATCATCCTGCCTGAGAAGGATTGTTTATCCAGGATTTATAAAATTATTAAAATTAAATCAGATTTTTATAAAGATAATTAGTGGGATTGTTTTATAACTATAAAAAAAATTACCCAAATGAAATTGAGAAAAAATGACACATCCTCTTTACAAACCACAAGGTCATTAAGATAGAAGTTATTTTCATACAAATTTATGCATAAAGCTTTTATTATACCTCAAAATAAAGTTGATATCTAAAGAAAGTTGGTTGTTGGAGATGTGGTTTGGATGTTATGGCTAATTGGCAGCATATGATATGTGAATGTAACATAATTAAACCTTTCTGGAATAATGTTAATTCTTTCTTACAGATTCTATTTAATGATAATTTTAACTTAAATCATTAATTTTGTTTAATACACCAATTCCTCTGTGTGTTAAGAAAGTTGATTATTCCCTTCTTTGGCCCCTTCTAATAATCACAATAAAAGTAATAACAAAAAACAGAAAAGCAGTACTAGTCCTACAATTAAAGAATTTTATAACATTGCAATCAAAACTGGTCAACTGGAAATTTTATCAATCAAAGAAAGAACCACTAGACAAACTTCTTCATTAAATTAGTAGATGAAACTCAAGAGACTACTGAACAAAAGGACCTTAAACTAGCTATATATTTAAAGTTGTTAAATGTGTGATTTGTTTATACATTTAAATTGTAGACACCTTGTAAATAGTTGTTTTTTTTTTGTTTGTTTTTGTTTGTTACTATTTACAGAGTTTTATGTACATATGCAATGTCCGTTCATACTCTGTTATGAAATCTTATGTTATTTATTTATAATTTTAATAAAATCAATTAGAAAAAAAGAAATGCCACTGAATAAAGAATTTTACAGTTAAATCTCAAAGTTATGTTTATACTAGTTAGGAGTTTGTTACATTTTTGAAATAACCAGCTTATAATTACAGATTGTTTTTCCAAAAAAGTAAAAATGATTTTAAAAATATTGTAACACTGTTTTTGCTATTTTCTAAATTCAGCAATGCCATATATGTATGTATTATAGGGAAAGAATGGCTTTTTCTGTGGGTTATGCCCTCCATCTACAATGTCAGCTCAGCAGTCTTACAGAAGTATAATTCTTATTAAAAATACTTTATCTGAAGACTAAAGGGATTCTTTTGCTGCATAGAAATTTAGCAAAACAAATAAAAAATTGAAACAAGAAATTCAGTATATTCTTCACTGCAAATGGCTTAGCTGAAAAGGTTAAAGAGATACAGTATGCTAAATTTCTACACTGCTGGGGAAAGACTTAGTGTTATTTAACACTTTTATTTTTCTTGGGGTGTGGCAAAGGGGGCAACCACCCTGCTGCAAAATGTCAGGAGGTGCAATCCCCAGATATGATTTTTTTTTATTTAATGCACCTAGTCCTTAATCAAACATCTGGGAAAGGTGTACAGACAGAGGAATTTAGGATCTGGCACTCTTGAATGCCAGATCAGAGAATGTATTTTTCCCTGTCACTTCGAGAGTGAGGACATTAGAGACCTGCCACTCCTCCTTAGAAGAGAAGGAACGAAGGAGCACCAGACTGGACAATGGAATTTTTTTATTGCTGCCATGCACAACATGTGGACATGAGGGGTAGGGCTTTAGGACCTGGAACTTTTCCTCCAAGGCAGAAGTGCCAGATCAGAGAAGTTTCCTTTTTTGTTTGTTTGCTTGGATGCAGAGTGTAAGAGGTAATGCATTAAGACCAGGTGCCCTTCCTCCCAGGTAGAAACACCAGATAAGAGAAGGGACATTTTTTGTTTTGTTTGCTTTTACAAACAGTGTGAGGGGTATGATATTAGGGCCTGGTTCTTCTCCTCTTAGGGAGAAGCACCAGATTGGAGAAGGGGACATTTTATCTCTCTCCTCAAGCTAGCGCTGAGGAGTACCAGTCCTGTGAGTGGTACCTGGCACCAAAAAATAAGCAATAAGCTATAGTACTGTTATTGTAGGAAGCATGACATGTTTGCATTTGTACTGATCCTCATGGTTTGAATAAAATTATTGAAAGAGAGCATTACCCACTATTTACATTTGAGGAAGCAGTCTTAAAAATGCCAAGTGTTCTTTTCAGTACTAGGTGCAAAACAAAGTTTCTGGTAAATAATACTAGATGAGGAAAACTCCAAACAGTGTGTATTTAATATGCTACTGAGAAGGTACAGGTTCCTCAGATTTCCATTTTTGTATTTCATCAGCAACAGAGATATTCCAAACAGTTGTTGCACAGGTGCTTGAAAGCCTGGAAAGTCTTATAAACATAGTTGACAATATATTAATGCAGGCTCTAACAAGAACAGCAAGACAAGAGACTGATGCAGATAGTAAATTGATTAAGACAACCTACTTCCAAGTTGTTGTTGTTTAGTAATTTATTAAAATAGGACTTTTTATGACCACAAGAACTTTAGTGTGCCAGATCTGTCTGTCAAGAACTACTTTAAATTCTTGCAATCTTTATTGATTACTTCAGTAATGCTGTCTGTCCACCTTAGCACTTGCTGCCCCTTCTTCTTTTTAGCTTCAATATTTCCAAGCATAATGACTTACCTAGTGAATCTTTTTTTCACATTATGTGGCCGAACTATCTGAGCTTTAGTTTTACTATCAGATCTTCCAGTGACCAGTGTTAAGTATTAACTGATAGAGTCTTCTTGAAGTCCACTGAATTTTCAATGGTTTTCCTCAACACCACAGCTCAAAGGATCAGTTTTCCAGCACATATCCTTACTTATAGTTTAACTCTCACAACAATATGTTATTACTGATGAAATCATATGTTTGACTATGTGGATCTTTGCTGATAATATAATATCTTTTAGCTTTGCTCTTTAAAATCATATCCAGATTTCACATAGCATTCCTTCCTATAAGCAAGCTTCTTTTCATTTCATGGCTGTAATCACAGTGTTTAACTATCAAGTTAATAAGAGCAATTGTGGTACAAGAGTGACAAATCTGAAATATCTGGGTCATAGTCTATGCCAGAATGGCTAAACTCTGATGAAACAAGTCACAGCAGTTGTAAAAATGGTGAGGCCAGAAGAAGGATTTAAACAAGTTGATAGGAAAGATACTGTGTCTTACAGAAGATCTACCTAATATGTTGAAGGTAACTTTGACTGTAAGCTGTAAGATCAAGATATAGCCTGGAAATATAAGCATTTGAAATAATGGGAATCTGAATCCTGAGTACCACAATATGAAGACCAAATGGCTAAAAATCCTGATTTACATGCCTACATATACTAAGTCTAAGATTGGTGAGATTGCTATTTCTCAGAATATTTCCTTTTCTCCAAGATATAGTTATCTGAATATTGGTATTAGAACTGTTAGCAAGAGTATATAGAAGTGAAACAGTGTACTGATGGGTCTATTGTAAAGAAGTTCAAGTGAAAAAGAGCACAACCCCTTACAACATTTATTCATAAAGTCTTTATACAAGAGAGCCCAGAGATTACAAATGATGGATCTTCACTTAAAGAAGTATGATCTGAAGCTGAAATATAATCAATGCAAGAAAATACACATATCAGATATGCTGTGTACAGCATATTTTCCAGTGCATCATAAACACTTTTTATAGGAAAAATAAGAGACTTTTTTGAGTGATAGTACAGTTATCAATGACAGGTGGAAATAAACAATTTCAGAGTGACAAGACATGCTTAGAAATACAGTTACTTAAAGACATTACAGTGAAAGGTTAATCTGAGCAAAAATCATCAGTAAGTATATAAAGTCTGCATTGTTTTTTTGTTTTTTTTTTTGGTCAAAGCTTATAAAATAATAACTTCCAATCAAGTGAACATGCCTGTGTTTGAAAGGACACATGAATGAGTTCTGCAAATAGCAATTGTAAAGAAAGGGTATTGGACTGACAAGGGATGTTGAATCATAGAACAAGGTTACATAGTTATGCCATATGCAAGTCACGCATATCCATCACCACACTATCTATGAATTCAGATGGGCATTCATTTGCTAGAATTAAAAAAAAAATTATATATGTTATATACATTATTTATTATTCCAAGTTCCTTAAGATAATCAAATTGAAAAATACAAAAAGAGCAAGCATGATTAGTACAGTAAATCCCATATTCATGAGACAGAGAACAACTAATTTTATCATGCCTACCCAGCCCTCTGGCATAGATGGATGAAGTCCTGACTGTGTACCAGAAAATTCATGTTTGACTATTAGCACTGGCACTTGACGGGACCAGACAGGGTGGGAGTGCATAAGACAACTACATTAAAATGATCAACCATAGGTCTCATAACTACTCTAGTCACAAGAAAGTAAAGACCACAAGATCTGACACAGTCAATTGTTGCAGAAAGATACTCATCAATGCAAATTGTGTTTCCAAGTAAAGTGTTATGCATTAAGAACTGTCTTAAGAGGAAGACCCTATGTCACATTTCCATAGTCATATTAACTTCTTTAGACATGGAGGCAGCTGAGGAATCCAGATCCAGGTAGATACATGCATTTTTCAAGAGAAGAAAATGATTCTAATGAGTGAAAGTTTCATTTATTGCAATGTATCTTGAATATGTTCCAGTTGCTGTTGTGATGTAAATTGCCTATGTTGCTTTGTATTGAGTTAAGGTTAATTTTCAGTGTAATATAATACATGCTACCACTGTACTTAACAACTATTATTCTGTGAAGCTGAAGCATATGAATAATTTACATTTCTTATGTTTCTGTGTTCAAATAAATAAGCAAGTATGTTTAACATGTATCCATAAATATATATGTACGCATTTGCATACACACACACACACACACACACACACACACACACACACACACACACACACACATCTGCGTGTGTGTGTGTGTGTGTGTGTGTGTGTGTGTGTGTGTGTGTGTGTGTGAGTGTGTATGGGTGTACAACTAATAAGTGAAAATACCCATTGTCAACTGTCAAAATGTCAAAGTCAAAATGCTGAAAATGTTGACGTTGGCACACCGGTATGCATGTGCTTAGAAATGGCCTCGGCACATGCACTCTTTTACATTAAAAAAAATTTAAATAAAACACATGTTTTTTGTAGGGGGACAAGTATATGTGCTCCTCTGGCACCCATTGCTAATTAGAAATCGTAACTGTGAGATTGCACAAACACAAGGCAAGGGCAAATTTCCCAACTCCTAGATTTGTATGATTTCAAAGACCTCTGAATCAGCTGTCTAGCTGACCATATGCAGTTGACTAGGTAGCTATTGACCTAACACTCATTTGACCAGCCATATATGTTAGTTGATGTACCTCACAGTAGATTGACTCAAAAATCCGCAACCAAAAAAGTTGATTGACTCAAAAATCCGCAACCAAAAATAATCAATCTGAAAAGATCAATAGTACAAATCAGCATGTATGTCTCACACACACACACACGTGTGTGTGTGTGCGCGTGCGTGTGTATGTATACATATATATATATGTGTGTGTGTGTGTGTGTGTGTGTGTTAAATGATGTGTGAGTGTGTGTGTGTTTGTGTATATATATGCATTATGAGGTCTGCTAAACAACTTCTTAATGGACTTTTATAAAAAAGAAAAACTAAGACCAAAATCAAAGACCTCAAAAAGGTATTGCAGAAAACAGACATATTAAAGGAAAAGGGACCTGCTTTCCTAGCAAGCACCTAAAAGAAAATTTACTTTTTTGGTGAGGCATACTTGTTGAGAATGATCTTGCTGAAAATTTCTTCTTAGGCTGCACACAAGTGGACATGGAATAAACAAGTCTTCAGCTTGAGGGAATGATCATTAAATGAGCTTCCCTGATGGGAGAATCAACAACTGTGTAAGGAAGTCAAAATGGTGAGAGGAGAGAAGGAATTACTTAAACATGGAAAACAATCCTGAATGTGTCAATAAGATGCAAACAAGATTACTTTAGATTTGTTTGAGAAGAAACCCCTGTATAAAAGGAAATAAATGAAAGACAAGCCACACACCCTTTGGAAAAGCATTATCTCAGCCTTGCTGTTGTTGTTGAGAGGAAAAGACAAAGAGATTAATATTTGATTACTTAATGTTTGTGGTAGAAGCGAAAAAAAATTGACCTTCAGGTGTTCCCACATCCTATTTATCATACCAACTGAGGGACCATTCACAGGCATCAAGATGTATATGATCAGACTCATCTCCAGCTGTTAACAAGCTGCATCCTATAGCCCTCCCTCAGCCTCCCTTTGCCTGGTGTGGGACTCTAAGAAAGTCATTTAACTAGACAGTGCTCTGGGGCAATTGGAAAGTTGGAAAAGGGTCAATGGTCTCCCAAAACTGAATGCATATGAACCCTTCAATCAATCATTCAAGCTACCAGTCTATCTACATATCAATCTATCATTTTATTTATTTATTCATTTATGAGTCTGGTATGGGGGCTTACCCGAATACCATAGGGGCCTACCTCCCACAAAAGTATCCATTTTCAGGGTATAATCTAAAAAGACATTAACAATAGCCAGCATCATTGGTGTGGAAACATATGATCTGGACAACCTGCATTTGATTTGGGGCTATGATATTTGGTGGAACTGAAATGGAGAAGGCAGAGTATTGCAGCTTAGCCTGTTTATTTGTCTACCTTTCTACAAGGAGAGAGATGTGAATGTGTGCTTGAGGCAAAGTCTCCATGGCAGATGCTTGTATTCTGTGCAGGGGGGTAGGGGGCAGGACTACTTGATGATGATGGTGTTTATATGTAATACAGATGATCATTGGATGTCAGATCCTTGGACACCAGTGAGCATGTTCAAGGGAAGATCTAAGTCTTAAAGAAAAAAACTGTAAAACTGTAACTCCCCTTGGATGATAGCACCAGTCCCACTATGCTTTATCTTTACTCCCCAATAAATGAATGGGCCAAAGGGCTGTCACTCAGAGCAAATGGGCAAGTCAGTAGAGTAGCTGGTAAAGGTGGCTTGATGGTCAAAGATGTAAAGATGTTCAGAGCAAAAAAAGTAGGCCTTCACAGTCACAGATAATGGGTGTTTCAAATATGCTAGTTTATTCATATGAATTCATTACTTATGCCAGCTATTGCAGAGTTAAATGGATGAAACTTGCTTAAACATTTACAAGCAGGAACAAATCCATGAGTTGTTGAATATGACTAAATAATGCTAATACAGGAAAACAGTGACCTAAAATTCCTACCCCATGCGTACAATTGGTGAACAAGTCCTTAGACAGACTATATATATATTTTTTTAGGATGAGGATGCAAAGAAGCAGTCACAAATGCAGTAACTTCTCCATTCCAGTTCCATTGAATCAACAAAATGACAGGCTCAACACAAACAATACCTTCAGAAAAATTAATAGCTTTGGAATGCACAAAAATGTATGCGTTTACTAAAAAATACAAAACAAAAAATTAAAGTATGGCTTTTGCATCCCTTTAATTCACAACAAAAACCTTCTTTATATATATTCTTTATGTATATCCAAAAGCATTAGAAACATACATTTTAATGGAAATCTTGACTCATATGAGAAATTGAACAACAATGTTTTGCAGATATTAGAAAATGCCACAAAACATGATTAAAAAGCATGTGATAATTTAATTAAAACCATCAGTTTTATATACATGTAAATATGGCTTAAAATATGCAGCATCATTATTCCATGTTCACAAACACTATTTGTCTTGCAGTTTCTTGTATACTAACTCATTCTTAAGATCAGTACACTGACATTCATTGCTTATTAAAACCTGTAACACAAAATCCTTAAAGATCACCTCATATTGTGTCTCCCCAGCATGTTTATACAAGGCATTGCTTCTGTTATATTTGTTGAAAGACATACTAATACAGCAGGGATGATACATGTAGGAAAACATGCATGTGCCTAATGGGCCTGGCATCACAGTATCACTTATACGGAGCATGCAGCCAGGACAGCTACAAGGGTAATGGCTAGGGACGTTATTAAAAAAAAAAAAAAAGTATGGCTCTTAGGGTGATGACTTTGAAGAAAAGGAAACTGCTGGTCAGCAGTCAGTTGTGAAAATAGAGGAAAACATATTGTCTTTCTCTGCTCCACTATACTTGGATCACTGTTTCTTACCACCTTTGTCAGTTGCTTTGACTTTGAATTTCTCTATCTGGAATACCTGCTATATTATGTCTATGATACAGTTACATGATCTCTGGTAAATACCTAGCTTCTATCAATAAATCCTTTGCTAGTTATCTGAAGACCAGTGTAGAATGCAGTTCTGATGGCCTTACTCTAAACTTCAAAAAGACTGAAACTGTATAGTTCAGTACACCAAAACTCCCCTTCCGCTAGAGCAACACATCAAGGGGGCAAGCTCAAAGCCCTTAACATAGATATTTCAGCTGCTGGGTATATCATTATCTTTCCTATATTATATTTACAGATTAAACATTATAAAAGGTTAAAGCGCTTTTGGAAATCTGCAATAGAGTTTCTTACTGACTAACACCTGAACCTGAGTTTCTTAGCCAAAAGTGTCATGCTTTCCACCCTTGAATATTATTTGACTCTGATAATAGCTGGGTCCTTCTCTAGATGCTGTTAATTTTTGCTTACAAAGTGGAATAAAATAGGAATAGGCACATTATGGTACAAACTTCCAAGCTGAAACACTATTGTACTACTGTGATAAAGCATACAAATATTTCAGGTGCAGGCAGTAATGTTCTTCTTGCTGGCCAATACACCAAAATAGTCATTCCCAAATGTCCAGCTTGTTCTTAAACATATCTGAACTAGTGCTTGCTTTAATGTAATTTGCTAGTCTGTTCCATGCATCAGCTACTGTCTCAGAGAACCAGTTAGTAACCTCTCATTCCTATGTAATCATTATAACATGTTTGATGATTCTCTGCTACTTTTTGATAACCCCAAACATTCCTAGAGGTAGTTGTCGCTCAGTGCCCTATGTAGCTGAATAAGGTCTCCTCTTAAATGTCTATATGAGACATTCTATTAGTTCAGATATTTTAGTCTTTCCTAATGATTTAAATTTTCACATCCATGGATGACCTTGGTATATATATCCTTTACTCTTTCCAATTTACTCAAGCATGTTTTATTATAAGGTTTACATACTGCTATTTCATACTCAAATTTGATGAAGTTATAATGCAGCTAACAAATAAGGATTTCATCATTTCTGATTTCCTAGACTTTTTAAATCTTTTAATACAACCTATAGTTCTATACCTGTCTTTAATCAATTAGATGATATTATTAGAAAAATGCAAAGCTGGGTCTACTCATATACCCAGGCCCTTAAATTATTTATCATTGTGTGCTGTATTACATATTGTGTCTCCCAATCACATAATGCTAATTGTTAACACATTAATCAGCATATTATTCTGCTGTGTCCAAATTGTCAATTTAGTCAGGCTCTTTTGCAGACATCTGTAGCACAAATAATCAGTATGCCCATTTTCAAGTCATCTGCATATATACAGTAGAGCATCTCAGATGCAAAAGATAGAGCTGAAAATGCAGCCTAAACAAGCATGACACCCTGACTGTAACCTAGAATGTTACCTAATTGCTATATATTTGCCATATCCTATATGTAAGCCATGCAGCTATCCATCTTATTAAGAGTACATGAGCACCTAGTTGTTCTAATTTACAGATCAGTGTTTTGTGTATGACCTTATCAAATGGTGAAGTCAAGTGTATATAAATTGCATCACAGGCCAAGTTTTCATTTATAACTGGTATTTTATAGTTATAAAACATCATGTTTAGGTGGTTATAGATGTTTCAACATATGCATGCAGATATATGGTTTAAAGTCCCAAAGTCCCATCCTTTCCAATTCTGACAATAATTTATCCAAAGTACCCTTTTTCAATATTTTTTCACAACAGTAAACTCATTGGTATGTATGATTCCAGGCTTAATACGTACATTTCTCCAATATTGAGAAATCTCACCATATTTAATTAATCCAGTAAATAACAGATATAATGGTACTGTAACTTCATGCCAAAGTGTTCACAGGACATAAATTATTAATTCTGTCTCCTCCCTGTGCTTTGTTTAGGTCCAGTTTTCATAAATCTTTTTCCATATAATCTAGTTCAATTTCAGTATCTGAGGTTACCTTGATGTTACTATGAAAATTTATCACTGATTTACATAAGACTTTGTAAATATATTTATAATCTGTTGTGTCTGAGAATAAATTTTAGAATCTTCACACAGTTTATTGAGTTGTATGTCTTTACTCATACCACAAATTATGTATCTATAAAATAGTTTCCTATTATGCTCAATATTTTTATATATCTTTATATAAATTTTCTTCAATTTTTTTTCTTGACCTTATCTCACACTATGTCTAATTTGTCTGTCAGGCATGTTTATTTCAGATTATAAAATGTATAGTTCCACCTCTTTTCCATTTCTTATATTTTGGTCTCTCACCTTAATCAAGTATCTTTGTCTCATGGAAATGTTGTGTGCCTAGATCTTGATGTTAAAAATTTTTTTTATTTTTTGCATTCAAACAATCTCTCTTTCTAAACTTGCCACATTCCTTCTGCAGTTTTTCCACTGAACACATTGCTCCAATTAGTTTTGCACACTGACTGTTTTGCTTCCCTATAATCTGTTATTAATCTTCTGTGCATTGGTTTAAATTTCAGCTTGGTAGAATTTTTTAGCAAAAAATTAACCTTAACCTTTATAACCCCATGGTCACTGCTTATCAACAGT
This sequence comes from Protopterus annectens, assembly GCF_019279795.1. NCBI lineage: Eukaryota > Metazoa > Chordata > Ceratodontiformes > Protopteridae > Protopterus > Protopterus annectens. Next base: position 1,181,621,518 of record NC_056731.1, on the reverse strand, counting down.
GGTAAAACATGACATGGAGTAACAGTCATTTTCTTAGGTACACAGACAATGTCTATTATGTTTCATTCCTTGGTAAGCATTTTTACAGTCTGAAACAATTGTTGTTTCTGAACAAACATTGTAAATCATTTCTTTACTAATGTTGTTGAACCAATATTATTCCAGCCTGTTTCTGGTACATTATAGTCCCCAGACACTATTACTCTTCCTTCCTGTGTTTCATGCAAAAAATGTGTGAATTCCTCTAGGTCATCAGGTTTAAGGCCTCAGAGAATACTCTGGCCCTGCAAGGCTACAATGCCTTCCACACCTTGTAGCCTTGCAGAGAATACCCTGACCCTGCAAGCCTACAATGCCTTCCACACCTTTAGACCACAGAATGAATGTGTGAAAACCAAAGAAGGCAGTGTTTCAATCTATATTAGGGATAAATTCACCTCACGTCTAATTAGACTGGACAACTCCATTGAGTTACTCAAGGTACAGGTAACAGTGAGTAAGACCCCCATTCAAGTCCTAGCCAGTTATAGATCCCCTCCATGGATCATGACACCCACAAAGCCTACATAACCAAACTGAAGACAATCCAAATTTTACCAAACACACTGGTTATGTGGGAATTTCAATTATCATACCATCAACTGGGAAACCTGTCTCTCGCCTAAACTTGCTAGCACAAAAGTTCCTTGACTTTGTCAATTTAAATGTCCTGGAGCAAATTGTCCATACCCCTAAAAAGAGAAACAAACATTCTAGATCTGGTCCTTACCAACATGTCAAACAGATGCACTGCTGCAACTGTTGGGCCCTCATTAATTAAAACAGATGACACATCAGTCACCTTCGAACTGACACTAACACCATAACTCACAAAAGGTGAAATCAGACTAAAAAACTTCAACAAGGCATACTATACCCTCTTAGGTAAAGGTATAAATGCATTTAAGCCCCACTCTAAGCTGAAAGAGGTAACTACGCTGAAGCTTACACAAAAGCTCTGTACAATCACTTGCATAAGTGTATAAACTTGGCTGTACCAGATAGAATCAAAGCCAGAACCCCAAGTAAAATCAAGCTGCCATGGTGGACTCCCAGCATCAACAAACTCTACAATAAATGTAAAAACACACTCCTCAGCCTTAACAGGCACAAAAGGCAACTTGTCAAATTCTCCAAGAGCTCCTTTGACAGTGTGACACCCATGCACTGGCCCAGCAATCAAGAAGCCCCAATCCTAACCACTAACACCAGTGAGGGGCGTCCATATAGGGAAAGGATAATAGATACACACACACACAGTAAAGTAGAATTTCCATTAAGAGCACACAGAGATCACAGTCAGTCTGGGGCTGTTTCTCCCTTTCTCTCCAGGTCTCCAATAAGACTCCCCACCGGCACAGCTATAGGGTCCAGATCTCAGCCTAGTGGGCAAGCTAAAACCTCTAGCACCCTCTCTGTCTAATCAGTGCTTTGTGTCCCTACCAAGTAGCTGACACACACACACACACACACACACACACACACACACACACACACACACACACACACACACACACACACACACTTTGAGATAAGATTTATATACAACCACACAAACACTCCTGGGAAAGGCTGGCTCAGGTTCTCCAGCTGTGCCCCTTTTACTGAGACTATATGGTAGAAATCACTGCCACCACCCACTAATATTAATCAGTGATGAAAAGGCCCTTATGATTATACTGTGCAATATTATTACCCAAATGGTAAGTGCAACTGAACAGTCAAGGCTTATTGGAGTGGCTTGGCCAGTATCACTATATACATGCAATGTACTCTAGAGCTTAAATTATCTCTACACAAAACAGCCACAGTTGAAAGGTTTAAAAACATTTAATAATAAATAATAAAAACACAAGACAATACTTCTTAATACACAGTGCTAGTCAAGAGTTCAGAGATCACAGAAGAATACTTAAAATAATACAGTAGAAAAGTTCTTACATCAATACAAAAACTAATCTAATTTTCCTAGTTCCTAGCTATATCTAAGAGAAAACACAGTTCTAAAATAAACTTACATATAGAGCAAAGCAGTGCCAGTGAAGTTGGATGTTCTGAAGAAAAATGCTCAATGTCCTCATTCTTTCTGTCCTTAAATTGATAACACAGTACCACTGATTCATTTCAGATTACATCATTTTTTTTGGTTCCCAGGCTAACAGAAACTCAGAGGTTGAAAAGAAATTATACATGCAAATTCTAGCAATTAACTCTGGTCTCAAAACAATAGCCAGAATGGCTCCCTCTTGACATCTTGGCTCCGAGTTTTAGATCAAAGAATTTCACAATGCTTGATTTATCAGCTTTCTTACAGCAGAGTTCACTGTTGTTACATTTTTCCAGTTCAACATCCAATACAGTCTTTTCACATTTAAGAGAACAAGCCTGTGGTTTACATTAATATTTACAAATGACATAATTATCTACAAAATTCTATCTAGCTAGGCTGGCAGCCTTCACCTATCTTCACACATCTCCCCCCGAAGAACTCAAGATAGTTTTTTAAGTGACCCTTGAGAAACGTTGCTTGAGAGGGTTATGTTTATCTGAGTATACCTTACCCCATTCCCTGTCTTGACAGCCCATCTGCAATGGCATTGCTAATCCCACTATGGTGCTGCACTGACATATATGCTTGCAACCCTAGGCTCCATCTTAGCAACTTGGCATTTTGCTGGCTGGCTCTGTTTAACCATGTTAGGGGATTGTGATCTGTCACTACAGTGGATTTTCTTCCATACAGATAAGGCTGAAGTTTCTGCAGTGCCCACGCTATTGCTAGACATTCCTTTTCTACAGCTGCATAGCATTCCTCCCTGGGTTGGGGCCTATGACTGAGATAAACCACTGGGTGCTCTTCTCCCATTGAAGAAATCTGGCTAAGTACAGCCCACACCCCATGGTTCAAAGTATGCACCTGCACAACTAATTCTTTGCTGTAATTTGGACTGGCTAATACAGGGGTCCTCCCATATCTTCTTTAATTTTCTGGAATGCCTGCTCACATGCTGTGCTCCACAATAACTTATCTGGCCTATTCTTCCTTGTCAGGTCTGTGAGGGGAACAGCTATGGTACTATAACTGGGGATGAACTTTCTGTAGTATCTGCTGTCCCTAAGAATGCCCTCACCTGCTTTTTGGTAACAGGTGCAGGCCATGCCTGAATGGCTTCTACTTTGGCAGATTCTGGACTGATCTTACCACTCCCCACTCTATGTCCCAGATAGGAGATCTCTGCCATACCCATCTGGCATTTGCTGTGCTGAATAGTCAACCCTGCCCTCTGTAATCTGCCCAGCACCTCCCTGACATGTTGAAGGTGCTCTTGCCAGGAATGGCTGTAGATGGCAATATCATCTAGGTAAGCAAGGGCAAACCCTCCTGCTATTGCTAGGATATGATCTACCAGCCTCTGGAAAGTTGCTGGGGCATTTTTCATCCTAAAGGGCATATTTGTGAACTCACACAAGCCAAAATGAGTCACAAAAACTGACCTCTCTCTAGCACTGGGAGTCAAAGGCACCTGCCAGTAACCCTTGGTAAGATCAATAGTTGTAAGATACGTAGCCCCACCCAGCTGCCCTAGGGCCTCATCTGTCCTAGGCATGGGGTAAGCATCTGACTCTGTGTGACTATTTAATTTCCTGTAGTCTACACAGAACCTGGTGCTGCCATTTTTCAATGGCACCAGCACCACTGAGGAGGTCCAGGGACTGTTGGATACTTGAATTACCTCTCGTTCCAACATCTCCTGTAACAACTGCTTGAATTTCTCAAACCTGGGTAGGAGATAGCTGCTGGGACATTGCTACCCCTTCAACTGAGGTGTCAGTTCGAGCCTCACTGAGGAGATCAGTCACCAGATCTTCCTCAGACTCCTTCTGCAATCCACTGCAAATGCTCCACACAAAGGCCTCCCTATCATAGCAAGGTTTCATCATGTTAACATGGTACAATTTGTGCTCCTGCCTATGCTTGTAGCTTGTTGGGTCTGATAGGAATTAAGACCATTACCTGCTGCCCTACAGCATACTCTCTAGCTCGAGCATTCCTGTCATACCATACCTTTTTCTGTTGTTGGGCTTCTGCCAGGTTTCCCTGAGCCAAGCCCATGAGTTCTCTGAGCCTTGTCCTGATGTTTAGGACATATGCCATAACAGATTCCTTGTTAGGTTCACACTCACCTTCCCACTCATCTCGAATTAAATCTAGAAGTCCCCTCACCCTATGCCCATACAGCAACTCAAAGGGTGAAAAACCTGTGGATTCCTGAGGAACCTGTCTGTAAGCAAACAACAGATGGTGCAAATATTTGTCCCACTCCCTCTTAAACTGGTCTGCAAATGCCTGTAACATGAACTTGTGTGTAGAGTTTAACCTCTCAACAAAACCATTAGTCTGGGGATGGTAGGGGTTGGTCTTCAGGTGCTTCACCCGACAGTACTTCCACAGACAAGCCAGCAGGTCTGACATGAAATTGGCACCTCTGTTAGTCAGTATTTCTTTTGGGAAGCCTACCCTGCTGAAAATGTCTAACAAAGCATTTGCCACCTTTTCTGCCTCAATGGAGGACAAAGCCACTGTCTCAGGGTATCGTGTAGCATAATCCACTACCACTAGGATATACTTTTTCCCTGTGGAACTTGAGGTACTCAGTGGCCCCACAATATTGATAGCTAGAATCTGAAATTGTTCCACAATCACAGGCAAAGGCATCAAAGAGTCTCACCTTGTCTCCTACCTTGCCTACCTTTTGGCACTGTTCACAGGTCCTGCAGTACCCTGTTACATCTCTGGAAATTCCGGGCCAATAGAAGTTCTGCATAATACATCTCTTTGTATGTTTTATGCCCATATGACCTGCAAAGGGAATATAATGGGCTATGGCTAGAAGTGCCAGATAGTAGGCTCTAGACACTACCAACTGCTGTACCCTCTCACCTTCTAGCCCTCCCTCAGGGGTCCACTCTCTATACAGTAACCCTTTGTCCCAGTATACACATTTCCCCTTCCCTTGAGAATCACGTCCCTCACTAGCTACCTGCCTTAGGCCTTGCAACATAGGGTCTGAATGCTAAGCCTGCCACAACTCTCTTTTTTTAACCCTTACCAGCTCCCCTTCCACAGGAAGTCTGGCATCCTCTGACAGTGGTGCTTCAGTGTCAGCCTGGCTACTATTTCTCACCTCTACCTTTGCAGTCACTCTGTCCAAGGGAACATCAACACCCACAAGCAGCTGTGGCTCACCTTCAGTCTCACTGCTACAGAGTAGCTCCCTCCCTGAAGTAACCACCTCACCAGTCCTTGCTGCAAGTATGCAGCCTGTCTGGGTCTCCCCCAAGCTACCAGTCCCACTTGTCTGTCTCCTAGTTTGACTGCATGTAACGGAATAAGCACATGGCACTGCTTCATCTAAATCCTTCCCTATCAGGATATCTGCAGGATGGTAGTTTGGTACCCCTGGTGTCTCAAGACAACCTACTATTGGCATTTTGTCTTTCCCACTTACTGGCTCTCTCATCTTTTGTTCCCCACTTTGCCTCCATGGACATCTGTATGCCACATGGCCTCATTGGTTGCATTAAAAACATTTAACCCTAGGTCCTGGATGTGTACCTCGGCTAGTGGCTTCTTCTCCTACTGGCAGATTCTGTTGGGGCAGTCTGAGCTGCCCACCATGGGTTACTTTAGACCCATGAGCAATTCTGGGGGTCCTTTTCCGGTGCAAGGATGAACTGCTTGCTAGGTATAGGTTTCCCTTCTTCCCCAATTCATTTGAAGTAGCACATTGTCTATCAGCTAACCAGATCCTCATGTCCTCAGGCAAAGTTCAAAGGGCTTGTTCCCTCACCAAAAGGTCTGACAGCCCTTCAGAACTGGCGACCTGACATCCACTCACCCACCTATGAAAATAAGTGCTCAGTTCAGCAACATATTCACACACACTTTCATCTGCCTTGTGTCTATGCTCACAAAACTTTTTCCTATACATTTCAAGTGTTAGCTTAAAACATTCCAACAAATAGTTCTTAACAGTAGTATAATTAAAACATTCCTGATCAGAAATTTTAGACAGCACACTTACAACTTTACCATGGAGCAAGGGGTTCAGGAACAGCACCCAGAGCTCTTGGTCAACATCATACTATCTACATACCCTCTCAAACATGTAAATGAAACTATCAAAACTATCCCCCTCTGTAAACTGCGGAAGAAATTTACTGACCTTTTGTGCTTCTGGGGTCTGGTTACTCCCTTTCCCATTACCTCCATGACTCTGGCAAAGAGTCAGCATCTCCATTTCATGCTGCCTTTCCTTTTCCTCAGCTTCCAGGCATAGCAGTTTCCCATTCTCTTCAGCCTGCAAACGTTGCAGTTTCTCAATGTCCTCACTCTCTAGATACCGCAGTCACTCAACTGCTTCTATTTCCACACACTTGGCCTCCAACTTGTCTCTTTAGCTCCAGATGGATTTTTAAGTCCTCTGCAGAAAGGTTGAGCTGTTAAGCTGTCCATTCCCTGAGTGTGGTACATCTTCACTGCCAGTCTGATTGTCCTCTTGGTTGCTGTTTTCTGATGCAGCTCTCACCAAAGCTGCAATCATGTCTGCTTAGTCAGGTTTCCATGCACCAGTCCCTTAGCCTGGCACATTTCAGCCAGCTTGTCAGCTTTCTGTGCTCCTCTGCTGACATGCTGCCTGCTCTTCCTGACTAACTAAGCTAACAAAAGAAATAAAACAATTGTGATCTGAATTCTGAGTTTTCACTGCATGGCTGATGTAGAGTACAAGAACACCTTCAGTGATCATTGTAAACAAGCTACAAGGAATTCATACTACCCACACCACTACAAGCCAATTAGTATTTGCCAACCAATTAATATGTGGTGTGGATATCCCACCACTGCCAAACAATTAATATGTGATGCCCATGCACTGGCCCAGCAATCAAGGAGCCTCAATCCTCACCACTAACACCAGTAAGGGGCATCCATATAGGAAAAGGATAATAAATACACACACACAGTAAAGTACAATTTCCCTTAAGAGCACACAGAGATCACAGTCAGTCTGGGGCTGGTTTCCCCCTTTCTCTCCATGTCCCCAGTAAGACTCCCCACTGGCACAGCTGTAGGGTCCAGATCTCAGCCTAGTGGGCAAGCTAAAACCTCAAGCACTGTCTCTGTCCAACCAGTGCTACCTGCCCAAGTAGCTGACACATACATACACATACACACACACACACACACACACACACACACACACACACACACACACACACACTTTGAGATAAGACTTATATACAACCACATAGATACTCATGGGAAACGCTTGCACAGGTTCTCCAGCTGTGCCCCTTTTACCCAGACTATATGGTAGAAATCACTGCCACCACCCACTAATATTAATCAGCTACCAAAAGGCCCCTATGAAAGGGTGTCCAATTATACTGTGCAATATTATTATCCAAATGGTAAGTGCAACTGAACAGTCAAAGCTTATTGGAGTGGTTTGGCCAGTATCACAATATACATGCAATGTACTCTATAGCTTAAATTATCTCTACACAAAACAGCCACAGTTGAAATGTTTAAACACATTTAATAATAAATAATAAAAACACAAGACAATACTTCTTACTGCACAGTGCTAGTCAAGAGTTCAGAGATCACAGATAAATACTTAAAATAATACAGTAGAAAAGTGCTTACATCAATACAAAAAAAACTAATCTAATTTTCCTAATTCCTAGCTATATCTAAGAGAAAACACAGTTCTAAAATAAACTTACATATAGAGCAAAGCAGTGCCAGTGACGTTGGATGTTCTGAAGACAAATGCTCAATGCCCTCATTCTTTCTGTCCTTAAATTGATAACACAGTACCACTGATTCATTTCAGATTACATCATTTCTTTGTGGTTCCCAGGCTAACTCAGAGGTTAATAGCCCTTTTGATCTTGCAGCTGGTCAGGAAGCCAGTGCAATAAAAGAAATTATACATGCAAATTCTAGCAATTAACTCTGGTATCAAAACAATAGCCAGAATGGCTCCCTCTAGACATCTTAGCTCCGATTTTTACATCAAAGAATTTCACAATGCTTGACTTATCAGCTTTCTTACAGCAGAGTGCACTGTTGTTACATTTTTTCCAGTTCAACATCCAATACAGTCTTTTCACATTTAAGAGAACAAGCCTGTGGCTTACATTAATATTTACAAATGACAGAATTATCTACAAAATTCTGTCTACCTAGGCTGGCAGCTTTCACCTATCTTCACAGAGAGAAACCTAGCAAGTACTGCCAAGGATAGCCATAAGGCCTTTTATAGCTATGTATGTAACCTAAAAGGTCTGACCCAAGCATGTCAAAACTGGTCGCCTACAGTATCACACACACACTGATTCCACAGAGATAGTGAACCTCCTAGAGGGTAGGTTTGCATAAAGTTTCACTTCCTTATCCCCTCCTAATTTACAACAAACCATCCTCCAAACTCCCCCCCCATCTTACATATCTGAACATCAGGTCCTCAAAGTCCTGTCTAAGGGAAAGAACATGGCCTCTATGGGACCAGATGACATCCCAGACTATCTTCTAAACAGGCTAAAATATGAACTAGCATCACCATCAAGTACCCTTTTCAATCATAGCCTAACCTCAGGCTTTGTTCCTGTGGAATGGAGAACTGCTACAATTATTCCCCCTCTACAAAGGTGGCCTAGCAACAGACCGGGGAAATTACAGACCCATAAGTCTGACCAGCCAGATATTTAAGGCCATGGAACGTATCATTATGGACCTCATAAATAAATACATAGGTGACCTCCAAACCCTGGATCCTACCCAGTTTGACTTTGTGAAGAGCAGATCCTGCCTGTTAAATCTGGTGGATTTCTTTGAAAGCGTGACCAAGGCCATTGTTGAGGGCAAATCTGTGTACATAGCATACCTCGACTTGCCAAAGACTTTTGACACAATCCCACATTTAGGCATTATTGATAAACCTAGCAAACTGAATGTAAACCCTTCATTGTAAGATGGGTTGCCAACTGGCTCACAAACTGGACATACACTATCAAAGTGGGTGACTCCACATAAGCCAGCAGACCTGTTACCAGTGGGGTGCTACAGGAGTCAGTCCTGGGCCCCCTACTGTTTGGTATATACTTCTCAGAAGTTCAGGTCAAAATTAAAGGGTTGTGGATGACCAAGTTTGCAAATGGCTGCAAACTAGGTGCAATCACTGAATCCCAAAATTATGTCAGTATAGTCCAGGAGGGTCTCACACAGACCAATGACTGGTATATTAGTCACGGTCTCAAACTGAATGCAAAGAAAAGCATCATTATTCCCTTCAGCACAAACAATGTCCCTTCACACTATCAAATCAATAACAATACGCTAAGTACCCATGAAGTGGTAAGGGACCTGGGATCACAGGTTGACTGTGACCTTAACTTAGACCACCACATGTCTACCATTGTAAGCAAAGCTTTTCATGTAGCTCATTTGATTAGTAAAGGTATCACTTTGAGAGCAAAAGAAATTATAATCCCCACTATATCCGGCCCATAATTGAGTATAACACCCCATTTGGTATGTACTGTACTAAGCACCTACAGCAATTAGAGAGACCTCAAAGGTTTCTAACAAAGATGATCAAGGGCCTCCAGCATGTGCCTTACATGGACTGACTAAAATCCTTGTCACTATACTCTGTATCGTATAGACTTTTTAGGGAAGACTTACGCCTGGCCTACAGGGCAACCCAATACCCAAACCTAATAAACTTACTGCATATCCATAAATTAAATGGGTCTAGGGCTACCCATTCCAGGGACTTAAATATGGCCTGTGACTTAAATAAGACATGCTGGAGGGACAGATTTATCTATCAGTGACTGCCACATCTTTGGAACAGGCTAACAATTCATGTGAGCACCTTTTTGACACTGTTCAAGAGAAACCTGGATGAGTGGATGGGGCAGCATAAATTCTTACTGGGGAGAGCATCCACAAACCCTCCTGGACATGGGCAGTCATCACTAAATGCAATCTTGGGTACTGACTAGTATTTCTACAGTATTACATTGGATTGAAACGGCTAGGCTTAAAATGACTTATGGGTCGATAGCCTAGTAATCTCCTGTGATCCTATGATCCTATGATCAGCATGTGACATTGATGGTCTACATATTCCTACACTAGTTATCTGTTTCAGGGATGTCTTTATTCTCACAGTTACACAGTCTACAGTTTCGGCGATAACATGGAACATGTAATAATTATAGGTCTCATAACAATCTTTAATCCCTATTATAACACCTCCACCTGATTTTTTATTATAATGTTTGTTACAGTAAAAACATTTATACCCTGACAGAACTGGTTTCCAGTCATTGTTCTTTAACCATGTTTCACAAACAATAACAACATCAATCTTGAGAGGAGATAGCACATTTTCCATTAAAAAACTTCATTACTAATGCTCCAAGCATTAACAACCACCGGAGATATATCCATTGTTGTTGTCTGTGAACTGTTAAACTTTAAACCTGGAAAAAATCCTGTCTTGCGTTTGTCAAATATTGCAATATATTTACTGCAAAAATTATCTTCCTTGGTCTTGACAACAGCACACCATCCTGTCTAAACACGTGTGCCCAAAATTAGGTTTGGATGCTCTACACATTTCCATATTTTTAAATGGACCATTTTTTCATGTATTTTCCAAAAAAAGTTTCATTCATGTGACCTGACTCTCCCTTCTGTATATAATTTGAGAAACAAATACACCCTAACAACTGTACAAGCTATGGTATCTAAAAGGGCTTTGAGTTCCCTACAGAGAGTCCTTACAGGTGAGATCATTTGTACCAATGTGAATAAAAACAGCTCCCTACATCTTTATATTAAGGTGTTCTAAGGCCTTTCTCACATCCTGTAATTTTACTCCTGGCAAGCATAACACTATTGGATGTTCATTGCCTTCTCTGAAATTATAAGTATTAGTTCCTGTAATAAATGAATCCTCTATTACAAGTATATCACTTCTGACCTGATCTGAAGAATCTCCAACTTCTAATTCAATAATATCTGCTCTCTCAATTGTTACAAAGGATCACCATTAGTCTTATTAATCTGACTAATTTCATTGCTTACATTTGCAAGCATACAATTCTCATCCAGCTGGCTTTGTACTTCCGCAGCCTGAATGATGTTGCCAGCTTTGGTCTTTTTCCTGTTTCTACTTACAGTAATGTTATTCAATCCTTCCAAGTTCACTTTTGATTTCTTCCTTTGCACCTGCCCCCTGCCCCTTTTTCTGCCTTCTCTTTTGTAAAAATTGTGCCTTTTTCTGTAGAACGAAATTCTTCTGATAAACCAATTTTCTCATTTACTGTAATCTACACATTCAATAAATCAGTGTCCTTTTTAGTATATATTCCCTTTGCATCAGAGACATTCGCCCATTTCTTGTTCTTCATTATTTGCTGTGAACTTCCTTTCTTTTTATTATTTTTTTCTACATGCTCTGAATCCTCAGACTGCTGAATGCTTGTATCCTGAATTCCAAAGTTGTCATTGGTAATATCATGTTTAATAGGCTTTGAGTGATCCTTACTGACATCAGGCCCTTATTTTCCTAAATGCATCCTATTTGCACTTTGTTTAATATTTTATATCTCATCATTTCAGTCATTACTAAACATAACAAGGGTTCTCCAAGCTGTGCCAATTGCACAAGTGCAATCATCATCAGTAGCAGAGCCGGATCCAGCACTAGGCGACCTAGGCAGTCACCTAAGGCTAACTGGTTGTGAATGGGCTCACTGGCCCGGGGGGGGGGGGGGGCTGTCAAATTTACTTTTTTAATTAAAAAAAAAGATTATATGTGATGGACATTATTCTTTAAGAATGCCCTCTGGGTCTGGCCACACACACAAGACATTCTTCTTTAAGAACACCCTCTGTCTCCGGTCGCACACACCTGTTGCATCTGTGCATGCATCATCGTCAGACAGACCTGTTGTTTACTTCTTCCTTTCCAACTTACACACACACAAAATTTAAATCCAAGAAGACATTCCTCTGCTGCTGCAGAATGTAGACACGCTCCATGGAACTTAATTCTAATACAGCACACACACAGATAAGAGAAAGGTGTGTGTGTGTGTGTGTGTGTGTGTGTGTGTGTGTGTGTGTGTGTGTGTGTGTAATGCCATAATTAGGGAATGCAGTTGGTTAGTTATTTTCATCAGGCTCAAACCCTGTACCTTAGTTACAGGAAACAAGAGTCTAAATCCTCTACCCTAGCTACCAAGGTGCTAAAAATTTTCTGTTTCAAGTGCATTTTCAAGGAATTGAGTTTCAAGTGCATTTTTCAAGGAAATGACTTTCAAGTGCATTTTCAAGGAATTGTGAGCTTCAAGAGAAGAGAAGTTTACTACTGCTCATGCTATGTCTGTTTACAATGTACATCTATTTTATTTAGCAAATGGTATCTCTATTGTGCTAGAGAATGTAAAAGCATTGTTAGTAAGACAACAAGTAGCATACTTGCCGTTGATGCAGAAGGCTGCGGGTTCTGGTCCCACAGTATGTAGATGGATTGCTGAAACTGCAATGTACTTTAAGGGGGGGGTGGAGGTTCATAGGTTCATAGGTAGGTACTAGGCTATCAGCCCAAGGGCCTAAGTAAGCCTAGCCAACAAGATTCCCTGGCTTATGCCACTCAAGAAAGTTATTTTCCTGTGCCACTGTCGAGCAGAGCTGCAAAAGTGATCCCTGGGGTGTATTTCCTATTTCCCATCCACTCATCAAGATTTTTCTTGAAGAGTGCTAATGAGGAACTTTGCTTGACATAGATGGGTAGCTTGTTCCAGAGTATGTGAAGTCTCTGGGACAGGAATCTATCCCTCCAGCATGTCCTGCTTATTGTGGTGACAAGGTTTAGGCCACTAGAGTGTGTAGCTCAGAGAGATTGAGATTTCTTTAGGTGTAGCATGTCAAACAGCTCTGGGTTTCACATAGCTTTATATGTTAGGTAGAGATCACCTCGGAGCAGGCAATATGCTACGGAGTAAAGCTGGATTTTTTTAGACTGTCAGTGTAGGGCATCTGTTTGAGGCCAGTAATCCTCTTTGTGAGGTACTTCTGTGGCCTTTCCAGCTGCTGCAGATGTCTTGTGAGGTACATTCCAAAAGGGGTGTTGTACTCTATAATGGGTCTAATGAGTGTCGAGTAGAGGGGAGCAATGACCTCTCTTTTCCAGGATGAGAACCTTTTTGTGAAGTGGCAGTGGAGTTTTTAACTAGATTGTTTAATGAAATCTTGGAAAGTGAGAGGATGCCTGAGGAATGGAGAAAAAGTGTTTTAGTACCGATTTTTAAGAATAAGGGTGATGTGCAGAGCTCTAGTATCTCTAGATAGAGGGGAACAATGACCTCTTTTTCCTGGATGAGAACTGTTTTATGATGAGGTGTGCCAGGTAGAAGGACTTCTTGACTACTGTGGCGATGTCACTATCAAAGGAGAGACTACTGTCCACCTGGGTCCCAAGGTCTCTTATCATGCATTTGGTGTTAAGTAGATTGCTACCTATGTGGTAGTTCATGGGTACACAGTTTTTACCAAAGGTGATGACACTGCACATTTTGGCATTGAGCTTGAGGCCATGGCTCTGACACCAGGCATCTGTCTTAGTGAGGCCCTTCTGTAGGATGTCCACATCATTTGGGGACTTGACTATGGCTCCTAATTTGTAGTCATCTGCGAACTTCATTAGCCAGAAGCCTTCTGTGTTAGCCTGTATTTCAGAGAAGTAGATACCAAACAGGAGAGGTCCCAGGACGGGACCCTGTGGTACTTCACTTGTCACTGCTTTGAGGTCAGATTTGGAGTCTGCAACTTTTACAGTGTGGGTTCTGTCAGTGAGCCAGTTGGCAACCCATCTTGTGACTTAGGGATTTATACCTAGTTTAGTGAGTTTAGCTATAATTCCAGAATGGGGGATGGTGTTGAAAGCCTTGGCGAGGTCAAGATAGGCTTTGTGAACCACCTTACCCTCATCTACAACTTTGGTGACTGCCTCAAAGAAGTCGATCAGGTTCAGGAGGCATGATCTGCATTTCACAAACCCAAACTGGGTGGGATCCAGAGTTTGGAGGTTACCAATGTCTTTGTTTATGAGTTCCATGATGATACATTCCATGGCCTTGCAGACCAAGCTCATCAGGCTAATAGGTCGATAGTTCCAGGATCAGTGGTGGTTCCCCCTTTCTGGAGTGGGATAACTGTTGTTGTGCACCATTCAGTGGGCACAAAGCCTGATGCGAGGCTATTATTGAACATGGTGCTTAAGTGAGGAGGCAGTTCATTCTGCAGTTTGTGTAAAATGCAGCCTTGGATGTTGTCCGGTCCCATAGATGCTGTGTTTTTGGTTTTAGAGAGTGCAGCTTTTACCTGCGTAGTTGTGATTACAGGGACTCTGCATTCTTCCTGTATAGATATGGGCCCTTTAGGGGGTGAGAGGGGGGTAAAGTTAGCACTGAACCTATCTGCCAGGATGTTGGCAATATCAGTTGGTTCTGTAATTTTCGTGCCTTTGTGCTGTAACTCAGAGCAGATCTGGGTGTTGCCATCGAGATTCTTGACATAGCTATAGAATGCTTTCTGGTTATCCTTGGAATTAGTGGTGATTTTGTTTTCGTAGCTAGCTTTGGAGGATCTTATAAGGGATCTCTGACAAAAAGAGCCCACAAAAGATGTCTTAAATGATTTGTTTGTGACCCACAGCCAGTTGGAGGAGTATTAAATCTTATTAGGACCATGGTACTGAGATATCAATCATAATAAAAAAACATGGTTATTGCAACCTTCCTTTTTTCTTTTGTGACCATAAACCATCAATCTGCTTAAATAGTCTAACGGTATGACTCTGTCTTTTTCAAATGAAAATATCAGAGATGACTAGCGTGTAAACTCAGCCGAGTACATTTGTTTCTGACCATCATTCAGAAACATTATAACTTACAACTCCCCAAAGTATTGCATTAACTGCATAAACTAATTATGCAATCGTAGGATCATTGGAGGATACTATGCTAATGGAGCTAGAGCCTTTTTCAGCCTGGCCACTAATGCCCCAAATTTCCCAATTATCATTGCCCATGGGATAGAACAGCTTTGGTATTTGCCTTTGACTTAGGGCATGTACAAACTGCCCTTGTCCATAAGGGCCAAAGGGGACAAGCCAGGAATGCATTTGTGATTTCTCACCCACTGGTCCAAATTGCATTTGAATAGGAGTAGGGAAGAGGTCTGTTTCACACAAATGGAAAGTCTGTTCCAGAGAAAGGACACATACCTAGCCTTCCAACATGTTTTTTTATATGTCACAGATGAGGTTTAGATCCTTAGATTGAGTAATTCTAGTGATGTTTGTTTTGCAAATGTATAGCAGATCCATCAGGACTGAATCAGAGAGTTGGGGGAGAAATGGTAGGGGGTATTTCCTAGGGGAACAGTGGGTGATAGGGGAGTGAAACGTTAGCTAAATTTATCGGCCAGAAAATTTGTTATATGCTATGGTTCGGTATAGGAAGTTCAATTTACTGTGAGTTCAGCACACTATTGGGTGTTCTCTTTAAGGCTGTGTGCATAACTGAATACTGCCTTATAGTTATCTGAAGTGTTGGAGGCTATTTTACCTCAAAGATGGCTTTGGTGAACTTGATTAGACACCTGAACTGCTTGTTGAAACTAAAGGAGTTTTTCGCTTTTGGGCATAACACTTCTTATTTTTAAACAAGATTTTCTTTAGTTTGTTGTACAGCTTATTTATACTGGGGATCCACCAAAGAGGCTTGTTTTTGGAGTTTGTCCTAAGTTTATTTTGGTTTGCCACTGCTGTTTCTATACACTTATTGACATGCTTGTATAGAGTTTCTGTTATCATTGTAACTGTTTAAGTGTATATGTTTTAACAGAGGATACTGGATGAGAAGAGATTAATCTCAAACTTTAAAATAATAGTAAAAAAATTTAATTACCAGGCCTAGACCATAAAGATGTTATCTCACAGTTTTGAATAAAGCCAGAGATGCAATGTCTATAATAAGTATGGTTTATTAGCTCCTGTAGGAAGAGTGGAAGTGCTTTATGGTTTTATGACTTCCAGGAGCTGCAGCAGATCTCAGCAAGGCTGTGTGTGTGTGTGTGTGTGTGTGTGTGTGTGTGTGTGTGTGTGTGTGTGTGTGTGTGTGTGTGTGTGTGTGCGTGTGTGCGTGTGTGCGTGTGTGCGTGTGTGTGTGTGTGTGTGTGTGTGTGTGTATTATTACAACTATGTGCTAAATCCTGACAGCTTCTAGTCAAGGGGGGTTGCATGGGAACCAGAAGTCAGATGACCAGATGTATGTGATGTCATTCTATAATCTAGGACAAAAATGATATTTTAATACTAGGTGAGACTGAAGTCCCATGGCACTCTGTTTTGGAAACCTGACATAGAATAATCACTCACCTACTTCATCTTGCCTTGCTCTAGTAAGTAACCAGGGAATAGTAACTCTTGAGACCAGTCAGGAAAATATAGTGAGATTAGTTAAGTATTGTTTCTCTGTAGCGGTGTAAACCTGTCCACCTGTGTTATTTTTAATATTTCCTGTGATTGAAACTCTGGTGTTTATTGTAAATAGATATTTGGCATTTTCATGTTCTTTTATTATTTATTATTAAATATATTTAAACTTTTCATTGTGGCTGGTCCTTTAGAGAATATTTGAACCTTTAAGAGTACACATGCCTATTTGGTGACTCTGTGGCCACTCCTGAAAGTCTTACTGCATTGGTCAAACTACCATTTGTATTAATATTAATTTCATTCAGTATAATTAGGTATCCTTGTAAGAGCCTTAGAGTAGCTGGCTTGGCAGTGACTGGTAGCAGTAACTACCTTATAGTCCGGGCAGAAGGGGGATTAGTTAGTAAACCTGTGTCAGCCTTTCCCAAGTGTGTGTGTGTGTGTGTGTGTGTGTGTGTGTGTGTGTGTGTGTGTGTGTGTGTGTGTGTGTGTGCAAATTAAATCTCAAAGAGTGTGGGTGCCAGCTACTTGGATTAGGGACATGAAGCACTGGTTTCACAGAGACAGTGGTGGAGGAGTTGACTTGGACACTTCGCTGGGGACCTAACTCTACAGCAGTGCCAGTGGGGAGCCTTAATGTGGACTTGGGGAGACAGGGACAGAAACCCAGACCCTGGGCTGAATGTGTTCCCTGTGTGCTCTTAAGGGAAACTGTATTTGATGCAGAAAGCTGCATCTAGAAATACCGGGTATATCCATTTTTGTTGTGAACACTCCTCTCTAGTGTCAGTGGTGAGGATTCAGGCTCCTTGATTACCTGACAAGAGAGGAGACGTCACACTACATCAAAGGCATTTCTAGTTACACCAAATAAAAGCACAACTTAAATCCTAACTTCAACCATAAGCCTGCTGGAAATGTTACACCACAGGCCATTAATCAAACAAGCCTAGCAAGATTACATTGTTGGAGGTTTGACAAATCAGTACATTACTAACTCCATTGTTCTGTTCTCTCCTTCATCTACTTTTTTTTTTTCTTATTTTGCTCTTACTCTTGTGACACAACCCTATTAATGGGGTAAATGTATTTATTTTACTTTGTAAGCAATTATTATTGTTTTCACACACTATTTGCTTCTTTCAGTAATGTATAGGTGTTCAATTGATCACTGCTGTATATATTCTGTATTGTAACAGTGTGTGGAAGCTTGTATCTTTATATCTATCTAGGCTGGACCTGAAGTTTTTCATTTGCTATCAGTGCCCTACCCAAGTAAATAAAACTAATTAAAGAAATAGGTCACTCGTTAAGAATTTTAGTATCTCACCTAGATTTGTGCCCTTTATTGATAAAACCCCCAGCATTTCCTTAAAACTTGCCTCAAAAGCAATTTTTAATCTTGGCTGTCCAAATTATGATGAAACATTAGGGCTACTCAGAGGATTTATGTTATTTTAACCACTTACAAATAATCAAATATTACCATCAGCAATGAAGCACTATGGTCTGTAAGTTTTCTGATAACAAAAAAATAAATGCCTGCATCATGTCTTAGCAGGAAATGGTTTATTCTCTATGACCGATCTGTTGTGTGCATAGAACCCCAAGACTAGTGCCTCACCACTACTAAATTTAATAAGAATCACAGTTACAAAATTTTTCCAACTTCTGGAGACAGATAAAAATAATGATGTAAAACTGGTTTCTCCCTGGTTGGTGTATTCCAACAAGAAATATTACATTTATTTATTTTTTATAACTTCATACATATTCTCAGTATTTCTCAGACGTTCATTCCTCAAGCTATTGGTTGTTTTCCATCACTGAAAAGAATGTCTTCCCAGATTGGGGAAACAGTTTGGAATATTTGTTATAATGTATTGCCTTTTCCAAAGTTCATACATCAACTATGAATACTACTTTTGATACTGCATACCTGACTCATAACAAATTAGCTGCTATAGACTAAATAATTCCCTAAAGTGCAATATTGTCAGAGACAATGCCATTGCCAATGGTCTTCATATTTTTGGCCATACAAAGGTATCTACTTTATGGTCACTTCTGCTGGAAAATTAAAAAAATATGGTATGCAATGCTGTTTGACTAGACATGAAGATGAATGTCTATTTGGAGAGCTGCCCTCTTGTTTTAGTTTATTGTGGCAGAATAGTAAGTTGGATGATGCAGTGTGGGTGAGTAAAGTACTTTGCTGCAGTTGAAGCAGTCAAGAAGAGGTCTGAGTATTTTTTCAGCGTTGCTGTTTAGTATGGAGGAGAAACATGATTAAAATCATTTTACATCTATAAGGTCCAGCCATGGAGATGGAGGACTTGTGATTAGAGCTGGGCGATGTGAGGCTTAAAGCAGTGGAGTCAAATCATTTGCTGGTAGTAATGAACAGTGGACATGTATGACTTGATTAAATATTTAAGCAACTGCAAAGTGAAGTGAAGCTATTGAAAGAGGGGGATTTAAAATTTTAGCAGCTATGTGGAAAGTTTTGATAATAGGAGCTATCTATAAAAATGTCTGACTGGTTGATCTAAAGCAAGGGTGGTAGGACAAAATTCTATTTACATTATAGAACAGAGACTATGAGAAACAACAGCTGAAGTACTATAACTGGACTGCTATGTAGACAGACACCATAGGGTTGGGCAGCTTGTGGTAAGCTGAGGCACTTTATTGCCAAACTGCACAGTTACCAATGCAAGGAGTAGTTGATGTTGCAAGGATCTTTGCTATAGAGCTTATAATGGCAGTGGAAGGATTACAAATTTTGGAAGATAACTGCAGGCAAGGTTATGAAAAACACCTTAGAATGGTCCCAGCCATGTGTAATTTGCAGAAGGAAGGTGTTGCTGTAAGACTGTTATACCCAACTTTGAAGGTATTTTGGAAAAGGCAAACATATTGTGCATATATGACGAAGGCTGAAGGATACCATCAGCATATATTGTAATGTGATGAGAGAAAGGAATAAATGGTGGAAGGCGTCAGTAGCTAGCCAACTGGTGGCATAAACCTTGGCTCTAAATGACTGTCATTGGTAATGTGAAACCCCGATCCCGTGTGCAAAAATGGGAAAAGAGGTTGTGGATAGATGGAAGGTTGGGGTCAGTAGGATCAAGTGATTAGTGAGAGGAGTGAAATGAGCGACTGGATCAGAGAACTGGGACAAAAGAAACTGAGTAGCAAAGGCACCTGTGCTATGGACACAAGGGTAGGTAAAGGTGAGTGTCAAAAAATGGCAAACTGGTGGTATAAATAAAGCAGAAGAAATAGGAAGGGGATTACTAGGACTCATGGAGCATAAAACTCTACCTCTGAGTAATAAGCTTTACAAAGCTAACTCCAGTGGTGTAAATGGGTAATGCACTGATTATAGCTCAGATGGCCTGAGTTCCATTAGTTGCTATGGCACTAGACAGACCTGGCAAGGGAGGATGCACGTACCCACCTTGATGGGATGGTGGGATAGAGCAGGATTCTTATTACCTCAATTCCTTTGAGGACGGGGTTGTTGTGTAGGTATGTTTTTGTTGTGACAATTTGCCACCTTTTAAGGAGCATGCAGTCACAGTGTGGTGTTACGGGTCCCCATGGTGATGCAATTAACTCATCCTTCAACTCAAAGGGTGGAGTGACAGTGTTCAACTGTCCTCATAGCTGGGATGCCAGAAAAGATACAAGCATCCTTCATGGCTGCTTCAGTGATTGTCCCTCCTGATTGTTTTCACCTCCATGGTTTTGAGGATTCCCTACCATGAAGGAATGAATGGACTTGAGTCCATTTGGGAGGAGTTTTCATGGTCAGTAGGCATGAGGCCAAAAAGAACATAGAAATTTTTTTTTATAAGGATGACTGAAGAAAGAGCGCTTTCAACCAGGGTATAAGAGATAGGGCTCTTCTAAGAGAGGAAAACATCGGGCATACCTAAACATTTGTAATATTTATATGAATGAACATTTGGAAGGAATGGGAGGGAAGAATGGAAGAACTGCAGATAGAGTCAGGTGAATGTCAAGCCAAGGAGTCCAGGGAGTAGGCCCTATGGACAAATGGGACAGGAAGATGAATTGGGCTGTGTCTTTTAGGGCTCAGAACTTTAGTTAATGACAGGCTGTGGGATATCCAAATGATGTTTGGTTGATAACATGCTAGTAAGATATTTTTTTCTGCTTGTGTTTTATCTATGTCTTGGATGCGTGAGAGAGACAGAGCCAAAGACAGAGATAGTGTAGATGTGGAAGAATGTTGATGGGTGGAACAATCTGGTGAAAGAGATTAATTACAGAAACAAGTGTAACCAAAGGCAACAGGTAGATTTTGGAAAACTGGCTAAGGTAATACAGTGACCAAAGGTATGAAGACACTTTCTGGGGGTTGTTATTTTGCATAAAGATTTGAAGAAGACTGTTTGGAGAATAACAATATGATTAATGATTAGAGTGCATTGCCAGCAGTCATTAGAAGTGGGTCTTAATAAATGTGGACATTCTAAAATAATGGGACAGTGATGTTACAGTCATTCCACAAGAGCACTGCATTTTATATTATATTGCAATTAGTTAATGGCATTAATTATCTGAAATAAACAGCATATATTTTACCTAGCAGGGTTTTATTGGGCCAAGTACAATTACTGATAAGTGAAACAATGTAAAATGGGGGGGTCATTTTAAAAATGAAAAGAGTGAAATGTGTATGAATTACTGCAGAAGTACATAGTAAAAAATGACATTTTTTTCTTTCTGTTTTATGTTCATCATTATAATTGTCAGTGTGAGCACAGGTTTTGTGTTTGTGTGTAAATATGTGTGACAGAGAGCATGTGTGTATGTCTGTGTGTGTATGTATGTCTGTGTGGGTATGTCTGTGTGTGTATGTATGTGTGTGTGTGTGTGTGTGTGTGTGTGTGTGTGTGTGTGTGTGTGTGTGTGTGTGTGTGTGTGTGTGTGTGTGTGTGTGTGTGTGTGTGTGCGTGAGTGTGTGTGTGTGTGTGTGTGTGTGTGTGTGTGTGTGTGTGTGTGTGTGTGTGTGTGTGTGTGTGTGTGTGTGTGTGCGCATGCGTGCACACATGTTTAAGTGTATGAAAATAATGTCATCATCAGCAACTGCATACTTGTAAGAATAATATGTTAATGTTGTGTGATAGGTCAGGGTAGGCTCAGCACCCACTGGTTATATCAGCATGCACTAAACTGACCAAAAATGGTTGAAATGTACTAGAGAAAAATTAAAAAAAAACAAACAAACAAAAAATCCCCACAAAAACAACATTGCACCCCCCCACTACCTGCTAGTTATAAATACCATCTCCAAGATCATACAACAGTGGGGAAAGGCAAAATCCCACTCCCCACTGTGTAGTGATCCCCCTTGTAGCTTCAAATGTACGAAGGTTAGATGAATATTTTGAAAGTTTTATAAGTGCCCTATATATACAGAAAAGGAGTCAGGGTTTTGGATTTAAGGAATGTAAAAGACTGGCATTAAGGAGGGAGGATCAAGAGGGAGAGAGATGAGCTAGACAAGAAAATCAGGGTACAGGAAGTTACAGAGACCATTAGCTATACAAAAGGGGGAAGGGCTAGTGGGCCAGATGGATACCGTATTGATTTTTGTAAAGTGGTAGGGGACAGAGAAGGATGGAATGTGATATGGTAGACTCAATGTATAATGCTTTTGTAATGATCTATGTAGGTATACTTGGTGATTATCCAGAATGGAAGGAGTGAAAGGCTAGACAATGTATACAGTATTGAAGGTCTACGCTACCCTGGAGGAGATATGGGTTAAAAATTGGAAAGGCTTGAGGGAAAGGATTAGTAAATTATCAGATAGGTATGCAGCCAAAATATAGTCCCTGAAAGGGTGAGTAGACGAAGGATGAAATGTATAATTTTGCTGGTTCTGTTTCATTTACCTGAATCACAAATTGTCAAACTGATTTGACTGAACAGTCATTTGACTGAATTATAGTTGACAGAAAAGTGTAGAAGTCTGTAGATAGTACATTATAGTGTTGCTTCTGATTTTAGGAGTATTAGGGAAGTAAGTTGAGAAGAGTATGTACTGAATGGTAAAAGCCACCAGCATGTCATACACCAGATCTGTACACGTTTGTGTTTGCGTATCAGCACTGATTCACGGGGTGTGATATGTTTTTCCTCAGGCTGTGTGACTGTGGAATTAGTATATATAAGTAAGGGGTGTATGGGGAGGTAGAGCCTCCGATTTAGTGGGGTGTAAAAGAGCTTGCCCCTTTTTATGGTATATTTGTTGTGTAGAATGCTTTCTATCAATTGTGGTTCAGTAAAATGAGATTTCAGTCAACTGTGTTCATTGATTTCTGACTCAGTCAATTGAACATTTGATCAAATGCCACAGAACCGATTTGTATCACCTGTAGTTTATTTGGCAAAAATACTGGCATTTGTGAGTAAGGTAAGTACATAAGAGAATTAAAAAAAGTTTAGTGACAAGTTGATTTGGCAATGAAAAAGCAGTTTGCTAAGGAATGGGTAAAAACAGGAAGGAGGGTGGGTGAGTAATTGTAGATTTGGAGAAGTATGTAACAGTGGTAAATGTAGTACAGAGAAGAAGGGTGATGAGGATACATGACTGAAATTGGTGAAATGGGAAGGAGGCGAACTTAGAGTCAGAGAGAGATTTTCAAACAGGGAAAGGGGATAAAATAAGGAACTAGATGGAATTATCCCATTAGCCATGTCAGAAAATGTTTATGGCAAATTTGTAGAAATGAGATGGACCTTTTGCCTGTTGTGGTGTAATTAGAGGAGGGTAGATGGGAGAAGGATGAAAGAATTGATTTGTAAATGGAGGCTGGGGGAGGCTTAAAAGAGAACTAATGAAATGCTATAAGGAAGGAGAAAAGGAGTGGATAGGGGAGAGGAAATGTAGAGAAAGGGAAGTAAAGTTTGATTGGGATCAAGGAAGCATGCGAGTTTGAGTTGGAAGGCAGACAGATGAACATAACAGCAGTAGGCAAGGAAAGGAAAAGTGGTATTAATATGCTGAGAGTGAGGTAATTAGAAGTGTAGATTTTTAGGGTAGCAAGGAGGTAACCATTTGAAATGTTGGGACCTGCTTTAGCAAGTCCAGAAATATTGAGACTGAATGGCCAAAAAAAAACAGATTTACATATACCAAGTCTGAGGTGGTCATTTCTCAAAATATTCCATTTTGTCTGAGGTATAATGATCTTGGAGCTAGTATATGCCGGTTTGGGGGTGGAAAAGAAGTTTAAATGAGAAGAGTGATGTTATAGTCAATCTTCTGCTGTATTTTCAGAGTTGTTTTTTTTCAGCATGTTGACATTTGGTATTATGAGTGTAGACATTTCAAAAGGGACCTTGGCCAGGTTGAAACCCAGTGGGTAAAATGTGGTTCTTCATTACCTAAGTCGGGTATAGAAATAAGTGGTTATAGGGAATTATCCTGTTTTTGAGATCTTAGGAAGGTTAATAGATAAAGGAATTACAATAATTTCTTTTCAGAAAATTAGGACTGAGGTGTGGAAAGACTGAGCACAAAGGAAATCATACTTCTGTTTATAAGGATTTTGTATTTACTGTATATATTGTGTTGTGGTTTCAAAATTATCTGCTCACATGTCACAGGATGGCACAGTAATGCAGTGAGTAGCATTGTTGCCACAAAGCAAAGGGTTGTCTGGTTCAGTTCTCAGGTGGTGTGCCTTTTCTGTAGACTCTGCATAACCTCCCTGTGCTGTGTGGGTTTTCTGCAGGTACAGTGTGTTTTTCCAACATACAGAAAATACGTTGAAGGTAAATTTCTGACTCAAAATTGTCTGTATGCATGTGTTTAGTGTGAGAAAGGCCTGACAATCTTTTCTATTCCCTACTTACTTAGTAAACCGGGAGTTAGTGTTCATCGGGCTCACTACATGAGCTGGGTGTGACTTGACAGCAATGGAGCAGAATTAGAATGTCATAATAAGTTGAAATAAAAAAAGTTTAGTCTGAGCCACTTTCCCTATGTGTGCTAAGTGTTTCTCAGAGGCCTGCATACTAGAAGTTTTTTTTTTTTTGTTATTTCTTATACATACGTTAACCAGATAACCCCAATAGAATCATGCCCCTTTTGTGGGTGATCTAGGACATACGGTCTTTTTAAGTGACTTGCTCATTGTCGCACAGTAGAGGCAGGTGGGACATGCCCCTTCACTATTCCCCTGTGCCAGAGGTAGGCAAATGCAGTTGGAAAACATCAAATCATATACTATGAGTAAAAGAAGCCGCTCATTAACAGTTCAGAAAAGTAATCCTCTGTGTTAACTGCCACAGAGCCTTAATTCTTTGTGCTAATAGCAGGACAAATATATATTTATATACTTTATTTAATAACAACATGCATAAAGTGTATGGATAATGTTCTAATGCAAGTGTAAATAAACCTTTGAAGTTGTACATACCCTCCTTACTATATAAAGAGCCAAATTATATATTTATTGGTTCAGAAAGTACATTGTTTTTGCATTTTATTTTTTTGATAAGGATGGCTCCCTGGTTGTTTTTCTCAGTCATTAAAATGCTTGCCATGACATCATGAAGGGCCATATGCACAATACCTCACTTCCAAAATTAATGTCTAAATTACTGTATTTTTATGATAAATGCATCAATTGTAGTTTCTTGCTTCTTATAAAGTCAATTTGTCAGTTAGTTCTTGCATGTGGAACACCTTGTATTTAAAATTAACAGTAATCATGTAGCAGTCGAACTATAATGTAAATAAGTATCCCTTCCTGCAAATAGCTAAGTTGTCTCTGCTTACCCACAATATATTGCAGTAATATGAAAAACACTGGTCCATTACCTACCATGGCATCATTTTGTGGGTAAGGTTATTGAAAAAAACTAAGTAAACAAAGAAAGTAAAAAAAATCAAACAACAGGCTACTAACTTCATTTTTTGCAAAATCATTTGTAACAGTAAGATGAGGAATATAATGGGAAATTAAAGTAGGTGTAAAACAAAGATGCTTCGAAAGTGACCAATACACTTTAAATCAATGGAATGACATTTTTTTGTATCTGTATGTAGGTTTTGGTCTGTGGTACTATAAGAGGTAAAGTCGCAACTGCATTTTAGCTTAGCTGCACCAAAAATCTAGGTCACTTACAAAATACTACCACTTAGTCTGTTCCAGTGGCATAAAGGGATTAAGTCCTAACTGCACACCAAATGGCATGTGTTTTAATAGTGGCATGGCTGATAGATGGATATGTCCTGGGAAAATAGGAGTGAGCAGTTAATGCTACCCTAAAAATTCACTCTAGCTCACCCTTCCAGACGGACAGGTAACAGTTCAGCTCTCTGCACTGGTGACACCTGCACTAGTACAGGTGAACTTTCAACAGTAAGGAGACTGGAGTGCACACATTTACAAGCATTGTGCCCACTGGGCCATGAGAATCAGCATATGTGGTAGGGTGCATGCTCCTCTTGGAAGTAACCCATAGTGTACCATGCAAACCATCAGGATGAGGTAGTTATGACAGTTTGTAGAATCTGTAACCTGGCCCACCCCCTAGAACCTGGCTCTTGTCTTAAAAAGGGTAATGAATTAGTTGAAATACTCATTGGTCATCAAATAAATGGGCCAGAAGTCTGCTTCCCATGCTAGTAAAGCTTGGCTCTCACCCTAGTAGAAGAGTGAATAGGTTAATTGGGTACAGGAAGCAGGAGTCTTTGGGCTAATTTAACGGACCCCCAAAAAGTGCTACAACTTACAGCCAAGTTCTTCCTTTATTGTGCCAATCCTTTTTAAGTGTTCTGTAAATCTCTTGTGAGTATCATATGATTGTAACTCTCTCTAGCACAAATCCACACAGTCACAACCTAGATATATTTTGGTCGCCAAAGATTATGCTGCAGCTTAAAATATGCATTGCAGTAGACATTATAGACTAGTGTGCCATGCTGAAGCATATATTCATTCTCATTAAATGGTACACCAGTTATAACCATACTTGTTGTTTTCTTAAGCTGATACCCAGGCTGATTCATATGTATAAAGTGCACGCTTATATGCACTTTATACTGCACTTCTCAACTGTACCTGATTATGAGGAACATTCGTCATTTTGAGTCTTCAAAATTCTATGTTCCATGTTGTTTCACAATGAAAGGTTTGGAACACAGTCATTCATACAAGTACTTTAGCAAATATTCATGGTAAATAATACTGAATCATATTAAATCATATTAATGTACCAAAAGATCTATTGTAAAGCATGAAGACAATGTTAATATATGACCGTGCTGTAACCTTCCTATTTGAAATTGTTTGCAAGTGTTCCACATTTTGTCTACTTAGTCCACATTCTGGCAGGTTGTGTTGTTCAATGTGGAGATGGAAAGCTGAGAGTTATGCTTTGCACTATGTTATGTTATTAACACTGTTATCTGGCACAACATAGCTTAAGAGATGCGAAGCTAAATGACTCTTGCCTCTTTGTTGTGCTTTAGTAAATATATCAAAGGCTTCCACATGCCATTCATAAATATTCAATATAATCTTTGACTACATACCACTTTTTGTTTGAACTCAAAGTATAGGACTACATTAACAGAACATTTCTAGTCATGTAGTAACACCAAGCTTACAAAAATAATTACACTTTCTATACAAGCACAGACTGTTGCTTCTTTATCTTACCTGTGTATTAAACTCATTACCAGATGCTATATTTCACTTTATTTACATTACACAGTATTCTTAATTTGATGCATACTTTGATTAAGTTATTGCTTCCCCAGATTCCAAAACATTTGGGGTAGCATTGCAGTAAACATCTACCATCCTACAGTGCTACCCCCAAACAAGTGAAAATGGTGGTTTCCCCCTTGTCTGATGCCATAGAATGAGGTAGAGCACATCTACAGTTCTGCAACACTATTTCCACACCACAGTTGACTGAAACAGACATAACACCAGGAGAAGATAATAAGATTCAGGAAGATTCTGTACAAATTAATCTCATAGGACACCATAAAACTCCACTGCCAATCATGAGCGGACAGATGATCCGCTGTGGCGACCCCTAACTGGGAAAAGCCTAAAGAAGAAGAAGAAGAAGATCTATTCTAGGCATAGGCCAAACCCTAAGAAGCCCATCTCTTAGCCACTGAAGTCCTCCAAACTGGCCATCCTAACAATGCTATCTGTACATTTAACATTGCAACATCCTAACAGTGCTATCTGTACATTTAACATTGCAACATCCTAACAATGCTATCTGTACATTTAACATTGCAACATCCTAACAATGCTATCTGTACATTTAACATTGCAACATCCTAACAGTGCTATCTGTACATTTAACATTGTAATACATACATGATAGTTAAAAGTCTATCATGCATGCAATAGCACATTGGGAAATACAAGGAAGGGGTTCTGTGGGGTTATGCTAAAGAAGCAGAGACAGAATTCTGATTCAGCACTTTTGAGTTGTCCCTTCTGCCTAGAGAGAATGATTTGTGGGAAACAAATGGCCTCACATGTGTGCAGCCCTCATACTCCCAACCTTCTCACACATTATAATACAGCTCCACCTATAGGCTGGTACTGGTGTCTGTTTTTTCCATGATGTATGTATTCTGAGACAGACTTGCACCTTGCCCAGATAAGGTTTTAATTTCTTGCTCCCACTGTCTACAAGGATAGGCTCTGGCATCCCCATGACTCTGTAATAGAAAAGGAGAGTTACTGGAAAGTAGATGGTGGTTTCTGAAACATATGAAAACGTAAGTGACAGGGAAGAAATGCTTCAGCAAACGACTAGGACCTATGACCTCAACAAAATATTTTCACTTATACTCTTGTGGAGGTCTAACCTCTGCATTACAAAATGAATATGTCATTTCATGGAATGTAATTACCTGGAAACATTTTCAAATATGCATTGAGGCAGAGGAAACAGTGCAGACAAAGCTTCATTCACTTAGTTTATGTCCATGGAGCTCACTTGAATTATTTGAATAGTTTGCCTTATCATTTCACAAAACAGCTATAAAACAAAGAGTTCAAGTGCAGCTGAAACTGCTAAAAAGCCTTAAGTTAACTTGTGGTTTAGCATAGCTTTTGGCATTTGTAGAACCTGTGTTTTCAAATGGTGGTTTGAGTATCCCACAAATACTTTTTCTCCTGAATGAGGCAACCAGATGGTGAATTTTCCACCCTGCACTGTGACATGAACTCCAAGGGTGTTCTATGAGTGCTCAAATCCCAAGCTATCTAAGACTGCTGTCTTGTAGCCAGGGGCTTGAGCATCTTGCAGCTCAGGTAGGCCGATGCTCAACTTGTGCTCAAACCCGAATATAAGTTCAGGCAAACAGCTACTGCAACTTATCCAAACACATTATTCAGGTTCAAGAGAGAGATAAGTATGTCAGCTGTGGTGAGGAAGTGGGAGAGGGTGAGAGTATAGGGCAATGATCAGGAAAGGAGGTTTAGGTTTAGGCAGCAGGAAAGATATGCTAGAGTTAAAGAGCAAGAATGACATTTTAGGTTTAGGAATTGGGAAAGGAGTCTTTGTGTTAGGGAGCAGGAGGGGTTTTAGGTTTAAGGAGAGGAAATTAAGTGTTGGGGTTATAGAGTGAGGAGGGTGTTTTAGGGTTTGAGTTAGGGTTTGGGTAGGGTAATATATTTTTGTAGGTTAGGGTGTTATAAGGTTCTGGTAGGGTGATATATTTTTGTTGGTTAGGCTGTTGGGTTCTGGTAGGGTGATATATTTTTGTAGGTTAGGGTGTTGTAGGGTTCTGGTAGGGTGATATATTTTTGTAGGTTAGGGTGTTATGTGATTCTGGTAGGGTGATATATTTTTGTAGGTTAGGGTGTTGTAGGGTTCTGGTAGGGTGGTATATTTTTGTAGGGCAGGGTGTTGTAGGGTTCTGGTAGGGTGATATATTTTTGTAGGGTAAGGTGATGTAGGGTTCTGGTAAGGTGATATATTTTTGTAGTGTAGGGTGTTGTAGGGTTCTGGTAGGGTGATATATTTTTGTAAGGTAGGGTGTTGTATGGTTCTGGTAGGGTGATATATTTTTGTAGGGTTCTGGTAGGGTGATATATTTTTATAAGGTAGGGTGTTGTAAGGTTCTGGTAGGGTGATATATTTTTGTAGGGTAAGGTGTTGTAGGGTTCTGGTAGGGTGATTTCTGCAGGGTAGGTTGTTGTAGAGTTCTGGTAGTGTGATATATTTTTGTAGGGTAGGTTGTTGTAGGGTTCTATTAGGGTGATTTTTTGTAGAGTAGGGTATTACAGGGTTCTCTTAGGGTGATATATTTTTGTAGGGTAGGTTGTTGTAGGGTTCTGGTAGGATGATATAGTTTTGTAGGGTAGGGTGTTGTACGGTTCTGGTAGGGTGATATATTTTTGTAGGGTAGTGTGTTGTAGGTTCTGGTATGGTGATACACTTTTGTTAGGCAAGGTGTTGGGATTTATACGTAGTTACAGGAGATCAAGTTAGTGGTTCTTAGAGCACTTGCCTTTTTGAATAAGTGGCAGCAAGCAAGTGTGTCACAACCAAAAAGCATGCAAGCACTTGTATTAGACCTGAACTCCAAGTGGTGTTGCAGAAAACATTATATGGAAATTTGTCTTTCAGGATATTGCATTTTTCTCTGTAGGTGAACCAGCATGCACAACATATTAGTCCTGCAAAGAGAATACTTTTTTACTTGAGTCATCTCTTGACAAACATTTGCATTTATAACCAGAGATAAATAATACAAAGTTAAGAAACAGATAACACCATTGTTTGATTTGTTGTTTATTTATTGGTTTAATTCTTATAAAAATCCCCAACTATGATGCTGAAGTGAACACTAATTATTGTTAAAGAAAACACAGTGGCTGCATAACTATAAACACTGGATGTGTAGTTGTATAGTCAAAGATGAAAATATAATACAGTTATGCAACTTACATATTGCTGCATATCAAATTATATAGTTAACAATGATACTACAATAAGAAAAGAGTAAATCAATGTATCCACTCTCAACTTATTGTATATCTTATCCAAGAAAATCTCCTCACTCCTACACAACACGGGTTTCGCCCTAAACACAGCACCACCATTGCCCTTATTTCCTTCTCTGAAACTGTTGCTATGGCCAGAGACAACAACAAACTTGTATCTTGCCTGTTCCTGGATTTATCTAAAGCCTTTGACGCTGTTTATCACTCTCTGTTCCTCTCCAAATTATCCCATCTCAACTTCTCATACACTGCCCTCAACTGGTTCTCCAGCTACCTCTCTAACAGATAATAATCAGTTAGATGGCTTATCTCTTGCTCCCCTTTCCTCTCTATCCAAACTGGGGTACCCCAAGGCTCCATCCTTGGCCGTCTGCTATTCAACATCTTTACCAATAACCTCCATACTGCTTGCGGTCACTCCTCTATTGTCTAATATGTAGATGACTCCACATTAATGTCTGTCTCTGAAAACTTGTCAGACCTCTTAACTACTACATAAAACTCATTTTCTTCTGTAGAAAGATGGCACAATGACATTCAGCTCATCCTCAACCCCAGTAAAACAAAGCTTCTCCTTTTTCTGCCTAACTCCCTCTCCCACTATAAATCTGCCTTTTCAATCTCTTCTCTCAACAACACTACTATAAAATTTGAAACAAAAACTAAACTCCTCTGCACCATTATTGATGACCAACTAAAATTTGACCTACATATCCAACAAAGCATCAAAAAAATCCCACCAGAAATTAGGCCTACTTTACAGAAATAAAAAATAACTTAGTGAAGAATCCAAATGTGCCCTTGCTCGAACTTTCTTATTACCCACCCTACTCTATGCCTCCCCTATCCTGACTAACCTACAATCTTCCCTTATTCATAAACTCAAATCAACATACAATAAAGTTGCTAGATTTTCTTTACATCATTCTTACTCCACCCACCATTGCCTGCCCCTACAGAAACTTCACTGGCTTAAACTCCCACATCAACTTACTTTCACTCATCTCCAAACAGCTCACTCCTTCTCAATAATCCCACTACCTGCCCATCACTTTCTAAACTTATGTCCTATTACACCCCCAATCGTTCTCTTCATATTTCCAACTAACTCTTACTACTGTCCTATAAACCCTGTAAAAATATAGGCAAAAACCTTTATAAATACTCTGTCTCCCATAGCTGGAACAAACTCCCATTATATATCAGAAGTATAATGCATGCCAACAACTTTAAAAAGACACTCCCTCAGATTTAATAAACTCTGTGTATGAATAGTGCAAGCCCTACAAAGAGTGAACCATGGCCGTGTCTGCACCTCCCCCTCTGCAGTGTACCTTGCATATTAATGAAGACATGCTACTGAGGGAAAGCCATGTACACATTTACTGAATGAGTGTAGGGGTGTGTTACAGTGCTTGGATGTGTGTAACACACTCTCTGCACTGTCAAAGTTCCAGATGGCACTAATATGTTAAATAAATGTCTGTACTCATCCAGCTGTACAATTTATATGTAGGGGTGTGTTACAGTGTCTGTAACACATCCCCTGTACTGTCAGAGTGTTGGAAGACACTAAAATTAAATGTAAAAATGTCATTGTCCCTTTTTTTTTTTGTGTGTGTATTTGCACGGCGCATCGCTTAGCAATGAAGATGTGCCAGACATCTAAAAACAGAAAGCAGATGCTTTTAATGTTAATGGAAAAGATCAAGTTTAAGCATAGCTGAACAGGTTTCGGCGGCGCAGCACATTGCTCAACAGTGCTTAAACGTAACCGAAAGCTATATAGAAATGTATAGCTGAAATCTTCACATCCATGTTAGCTGAATGGTTAGAGTCATGGTCTTGTGTGCAGTAGATGTACAGTTTGAATACCCAGACAAGCCATTGATCTTTTACATGGGATAGCATTAATATATACAATTTTTTTCAATGTAGTTATTGATATCTGTTAACTGGGTTAGTGCAGCTGGTCCAGAATCTCATTTTCAGTGGAGATATGAGGAGAAAACGTTCAATTACACAAAAGTGTCCAGTACATTACAGTCACACCCCAAGATAATGTAATTAAAATACAGAGGGTTAGGTCATGTAAAGTAACATACATATACATAATTAGAAAGTAATAATGAGTACTCAATGTCAGTATAATGTCCATTTTAATTTTTTAAATATCTAGTTTGCCCTTAGCTAAGCTCTGCTAACCACTGCTAAGCACTGCTAAGCCAAGCCTAACAATGCTCACACAAGAGCTGTTTTAGCGGTACTTAGCAATGCGCAGCTACACTTAGCTGGTCTGAGCACTGATAAGCAATCCCAGTTTAAGCAGTCTTCAACTCAGCTAACTGGGTTTGTGCACCACTAAGCATTACCAGTTTAAGCACTGCTCAGCTAAGCTCAGCAGGTTTGCATGGTGCTAAGTGGAGCTTAGCATTTTGACAAATTGTCCAATCGTGGCAAAGGATGGGAAAACATACTTATTTAAGCTAAACAGACAGGAATACACCCAGAACCTGTTGGAGTTCAATCACTGCAGGTGCTATGGCTGGAGTTGGAGAGGGAGCATGCTTTTGGGCGCAGCGCTGGGGCATATTGTAGTCCAAGGTCATGGTTGGACTCCTTGTCAAAGACATGGCGGCAGACTGCTGCAGGGCCAGTACCAGGGTTCTGAATACAAGTCCAAGGCTTGGGACCATCTGGCATGTGACCTCGCCACTGCAACTGGAATCAACTGCACTGGTGAGCAGGTATGTCATCATTATGACAACCTGAAGTGAAGTAAGGGGGAGCTCTTGGCCTACTGGATCCAAGACGCTCAGGACCGCAATGCCCCAGAAGTTTGTAAGTATAGGAACCATTGATTTACCAAATTCTAGTATGAATATCTGATAGACAGGTATGCATAATGGTGTTTTTCCCCCACAGCTGCAGAGTAGGGGGCTCACAACTTGGAGGCCCATGCAGGGTGACTGGCCAGGATGCACTAAGAGTGTGGTGAGTACAGATATATCTTGCAATATATAGTAATCTAATTAAGAAAGAGTACAGTAGTAACTGCTAGGGCATATAGTCTGTTGTGAGTGTACTGCAATGAATGTGTACAAAGACCTGGACTGATATAAGTGAGTATTGCCAAGTACAGTTCAATATAGATGACAGCATGAATCATGTTACTGTTACGTAAAGAAAGTTAATGCAGTATTAATAATGTTTGGGAATAACATGTGTATACTGTATTAATAATACATGTTCTGGTAATAAAGTACACCGACACTGAATATGTGAAGGGAATAAATTAACTGTATCCCTAATCTATAGGAAATACAGTGCAACTGCAGTCAGAACTGTGAACAAATAAAGGTAGTACTGCATAGATTATGTGATAACAGATGTGTTCCAACACCTGCATTATGTAACTTTTAGAACAATAAAGATTGACAGCTGTATACCAATCACTGTGTCATGTCACCCTCAATAAATCTGTCTTCTGCCAATTGTTGTGTGTATTCTGGGCTGTTGTTCAAGAAATCAAATATTACAGGTCTTGTGAAGTAACTATAGATATAACACCATGAAGTGACTGAAGGTTGGCCAATAAATAACTGTCAAGCTAAAGTGTAGATGTGGAGCTGTACTACAAGATATAATGCAATATGATATTTGTTCTGCACTAAGATCTGAACCTAGAGTTGTACTGTCAAGGTATTATAGTGTATTTCTCGCAGGATTGTCTTGTATTAACCTTTGCATTTCAGCTATATGCATCCCTGAACATAGGTACGCTGATGCAGACAAGTATGAAAATGTAATAGCTGTAGACTGCAAATATACCATCTGCAAATGTATATGGGTCAGGTAGGCAAACAAGCACCCTGATATGGTCTGTACAGATCACACATATTCCCATCCATGAGGGGTTAATTGTGTACACATGCATTCCAAGTATCAATACACAGTTCACCTACTATCTCTGTCATGCACGAATCTCAGGCGTGTATGTTCAACTGTCACTGCAGGCTTGTATGACACTACCAATATTACCAGGTCATACTTTGTCACCAGGTGAGTTTTAGGTACAGATCACATAATCAGCATACAGCAGTGGTCCACTAGCTCAGTGTGAAAAGCAATATATATGTTGTTCATTTTGCCACACACAGACCAGGATTTGAATCCAGGGACAGGTACTAAGATATATTTATAGTAACAGACAAGTAGTACTGACTATTTATATAAAACGTTATGTATTGTTAACAGATTTTCTCTCCACAGGACTTACACATAAATAAATGCCTGTAGTAGCTGTATGAAGGGTATACTAATGTCTGGCCAGATGTAGTAGTGCATAAACAGCATTTCTCAGCAAGGTGATACTCCATTAAGTAAAACAACATGAAGTACAGTAGTATTCCAAGTTAATAAGACAAATTAAATGGTCTATTGTTGGTACGGTTGTATGGCTGGTGTGTCTGTGAATGTGTGCTGATAGTCTAACCCCATGCCTGCCAATGATGGCAGGATAAATGTAAACTCTCTGTACTGTGCATGATACATGTCTCTCAAGTGTCACACTGTCACAGATAGTGATCACTGCTGCCAAACACCTTGGACACAGATATAAACTCAGTTGAAGTATGCCAGTAGCACGCTCACGGAACATCAGTGCAGAGTACACCTTGGTAGTCATATATGTTCCCCTGACAAGTAATAGTCCCCTGTAGTTATGTACCTGTAGGTGTTACAGTTTGGCCAATACCATCTCATCTGGATAGCTTAAGAGGTATGTACATGCTACAGAAGCTATAGGGCACTTGTAGACATAAAGTAAGGACAGACCTGTAGAGTAGGTCAGGTCTGGCGGATCCACCTATAGCACCTCATCTGTCCATGGTACCGGGTCCCAGCACATCTGGAACCTAACCTGGAGCTGCCTCCTCCACTGGTCCTGCATCACCCTCAGGTGGAACCACCTTAGGAAATGGGGCCAATCCCCACCAGGACAGGCACAGAGAGGATGTCATCACCCGAACTCAGTTCACAGGCATAGTGCACGGGGTTATCCAGAATGATTTGGATGACCAACTGTGTCAGATCATGGGCAGATTGATGCACCTGGAGGAGCAGGCTGTCCCCGGTACCTAGCCCATGCACAGCTACTTTCGGGGCCATGAAGGGTCAGTGGTGACTGCCAATGGATGGGGAACTCAGTCCCACTGTTTCCATCTGGGGGCACTTGGTCCTCCAAGTCCCAAACACCCTCCCCTTCAAAGGTGTTTACCCCCTCATGTGTCATACACCACCCCTGTCCACTGTCTTGTCTGTCTGCAAATGCAACCTCTCCTACCCAACTTACCTCCCCAGACATACCTAGAACTCTTCCCCAACATTCCACTCTCTCCTTTAAAAAAAGGGCATCTGTCCTGAAAAAAAATATCATCCCATACATAGCTCCATTTCACCCCCATGTACACTGCCATCAATCATCCCAGCAATTAATCAACAAGGTTATGTTGCCCACACCCCTCCCTGTGGGTTTCAAATTCCAAATTGTCTGCAACATGCACAGCTGTTGCTGTAGAAGAAATGGAGAGCTATGGTCCTTTCCTACACTCATCCTGCACATCCCTAACTGGATTTCATATTGTTTTTCCCCCTGCTTTCCCCCATTTCACCACTTTCCTATCATCCCTTTTTTCTTTCCTTTTTTTGGAAATACTGTGGGTGTAAGTGCCGCTTAGCATTGCAGCTCATCATGTAAACCTGCACAAACCCACTTAAAACTATTTTAATCACCTCATCTGATTCTGACACTGTTATGCACATTAATAAAATAACCACCCCTGTCAAGTCTCAAATCCACACCTTGTGAACAGCAGTATAGTGCATTAGACCACTAGGCCAATTAAGTGCTGGAGGATTATTGGTGTTTCTGTAAATATATCATGCAGTACAGTGATGTAATATTAGGAAAAATATACACTCCTGCCAATTATTGAACCTAGGACCCTTTGAACTACAGCACAGTTCATTAGACCAACTCAGCTCTGGAGAATTACTGGTGTTTCTATAAATATGTCATGCAACATTAGGAGAAATTTACACTCCTGCTAAGTATTGAACCTAGGACCCTCTGAACAACAATATAGTCCATTAGACCACTAGGCCAACTTGATGCGGGAGAATTGCTGGTGTTTTTGTAAATATATCATGCAGTGCAGTGATGTAACATCAGGAAAAATTTACACCCCTGCCAAGTATTGAACCCAGGGCCCTCTGAACTATAGTATAGTGCATTAGACCACTAGAGCAACTCAGCATTGGAGAATTACTGGAGTTTTTACAAAGATATCCTAATTACCAGTGACAGACTACTTCTACATATAATGTGATTAATCACAGCATACTTGGGCCTGTGATGCAGACACCGAACCAGTACACAGCCAAAGATATGTTGATGGATGTATGGGAGGCCTACGAAATCAGGTAGAGCTGACAACTGCACAGAATTTTGCAGAATGTCCACAGTTGTGCCACCTACTTATGGCACAGTTGTCATCAAACCTATTCTGTGTGCTGAAGTCGTAGGAAGTCAGTGCAGATTGAGGTTACAAAAGCATGACGGACAGGCCAAT
Source organism: Protopterus annectens (assembly GCF_019279795.1). NCBI lineage: Eukaryota > Metazoa > Chordata > Ceratodontiformes > Protopteridae > Protopterus > Protopterus annectens. The sequence goes on along the minus strand of NC_056731.1, from coordinate 1,181,584,213 downwards.
GTCACATGTAATAGCCATGCAAACACACATGTCCATGCCAAGCCTGTGTAACACAGTGTATACATGCACATATGTCTTGCAACTACACCTCCCATAATAGTGACTCAGTAGCTCTATCTGTTACATTCCAAGCATGTCTTACATCTGGACACCCACAGTTTTGGCCCACAGTCCAGTCTATTGCATGACAACTAAATGCTTTGTCAATACAACACAGAAATAACTGAGCCCTGCAATGTCTAGCAGAACTGGTTGCTGCTACTACAGTCACTGCCACCCACAGTAGCACGTCAAAGACCTGGGTGGTGGGACACATGTCAGAAATATGAATATGTGTCCTAAATGTCCCCTACCACTCTCTGGATGGTGCTACTACTTCACATATGTACCAGAGGCACATGCCTCACCTGGATTGTTATGGGTACCTTCACACTGGCCATGCTGTGACACATGAGCTGACAGTGCTCCTTTACTGAGACATACAGCTTGCTGTTCCCTACTGACTTTACAATCTTCAGTATGACTCCTGGCCAGAATGCAGCAGCTGCAGCCTGCTACACATGCAGAACTATGTTTAGAAACCTGCTACAGACATACCATACCTCCCAAACACCTAGGACAGGGCATCCAGACAACACCCATACATAAAGGGTTGGGGGAATAGTCAGATGGCAGGAACATGTGTCCCAGTCTCCCCCTACAATCATACACAGCTGATAGACCAGCATCAACTGCAGCACCATGCACATGTGGATAAAAATGATGTATGACACTCACGTATGCCTGTCTCCTTAATAACCCCAACACACATTGTTAAACAGTAACCTGCCACAGAATCAGAAAGTCTGTTAACATGGCCAAACATAGCATGCAAAACTGTGGACATACCACATCAGTCCAAACAGTGAACAGTATTTCTACCTAGCCTCTGTGATGCTGTAGCTCTCGCACCTCAATAATATCCTCCTCACAGGCCAAGAAAAGGGCCAAGGTCTACATGAAGACCTTAATTACAGCACCATTTTGCCATTCCATTGGCTAATGAAAATGCAACCCAGCTGTTCTGGATGCTATTAGCAAGAGTGAGTCACAGATTAGTGCACAGGCAATCACCTGTTCATGAGCATTACCTACAAAAGGCAAGTTGCTGCCTATGATAAACAGGTCTGTGACTTTCTTCATGAAGATAGACTGTAATTTTCAAGGAAAACTACCACTGGATTTCTGCTCACAAAGGAGTACAGCAGTATGCCATATATGTCATAGAATTAACCATGTAATGGAATGCAGGTGGGGGGATGCAGTCATGGGAAATAGGAATTTCAACAGTAGGTCTCAACAACATATCTTGGAATGAACTGTTACTTTGCTGTTCAGCACCTACAGTCTTCCCTTTTGACTCTGTCTGTGGTGACATAATCAGAGCTCTGGCCCCTGCGTTCCCCCAGCAATGGTCATCTCATGTACAAACACTACTGGATTGTCTGTTGTACAATAGTGACAGAAACTACTGGTGGATACAACTGGCATATCACATCATGTACTGTCAGTGAGCCCCTCTCAGTCTGTGAATGTCATACAGGGTTAGTTCAAACGTTGTCCAGGTGTCCCTGACTGTTCCTGACATACTCTGGCTAGGTCACTGTGTACTCCATACCTGTATGTTGTTGCTTGAAAGCTATGGCTAGCATACCTGGTGATGCCCTGCAGCAGGACAGCAGGTTATAGGCAGTAGAAGTGGGGGACACAGGCTCTGCCTCAGCAACAGTGGATACATATTGAGCATACAATGTAAGCAAATGAATACAGTACCAGATATTACTGTACCCTTACTGTGTTCTGAAGGGTCTGACATGTCACAGACACATTCCCCACACTCTGGGGACAACCATTACATATTGTCCAACTAGTTTCCACACATTCAGATGTGTCAGGCAGGGCTTCTACATATCTCAGGCACATGTACACATTCCACAAACATCTGGGTACTGCAGATGTCAGACACCTACGAGGGGGAAACCCTACACCACATATGCACTGCTCTCAGTTATTGTGTAGCACAGATGTTGCTGGAATGTCCACATGCACTTGTAGTATCACTCACCCATTTGTCAGATATTGGCTGTATGACATGGCACTGTAACATTGCCCATAGGGGACACACCACAGTTGATGGTAGTGATGCGTGTGGACAGATAACAACACAGTCTGTCACAGCACACAGGCCATAACTGGTATACCTAGGACCATACGAAGTTACCAGGCTATGGGCCCTGAGCCCTTATATGCCTAGGCCAGATGTTAGCCCATGTGCATGTAAGGGAGCACCTGATGCCCCAGTCCAACAGGGACACAGGTGGTATCCCAAGGGTGTATGTGCAGTTAACCATCCAGTTATCCAGGTTCCACCTGGAAATGTGGAAATAGCTACCCTGCCTGGCGTGGACAGGTTGGCCATTCTACAGCAGGGTGAGTGTGCAGGACACACATCTGAGGCACCAACAAGCCCAGATGATGTGACACACCAGGCTGAGGGCCTGTGTATGTGTTAATAGAGTAGAGCTTGAGTTGCACTTGTGCAACTCAAGCTGTGTGTATGTGTTACTAGAGTAGAGCTTGAGTTTCAGTCCCAACAATGTGGAGTCAGTGATTGTGTTACATGCCCGACAGAGGTCACCTCTAAATCCCAATCCCTCTGAGCTACATGCTCTAGGGACCTAAACCTTGTCACCACAATAAACAGAACATGCTGGAGGGATAGATTCCTGCCCCAGAGACTTCCCATACTCTGGAACAGACTACCTATCTATGTCAAACCGAGCTCCTCATTAGCACTCTTCAAGAAAAATCTTGATGACTGGATGGGAAATGCGAAATTCACCCCGGGGATCACTTCTGTGGCTCTGCTTGACAGGGGCACAGGAAAATAATTTTCTTGGGTGGCGAAAGCCAGGGTACATTTTTTGGCTATGCTTGTATGGGCCCTAGGGCTGATAGCCTAGTACCTACCTATGAACCTATGAACCTATGAAGAGTATGTATGAAACCGGGTAGAGAGCTGGGCTTATAGCCTATCTGTGTATGGTAGATGTTTGAGGCCCTGGTATTCCCTGGTGGGAAACATCTGTGATTTCCCTAGCTGCTGCATGTGCTGTGTGAGGTGAATGATGAATAGGGCATTTTACACAATAATGGGCCTTGTTGGGGGGAATACAGGGATGTTAGGACCCCATGTCCCAGGATGACATACCCTTATGTATGAGACGGGCCATGTAGAAGGTTTACTATACAATGGAAGCAACATATTGCTGAAATGTCATGTTGCCATCAACCTGTGTGCACAGATCCCGTACAACTGACTGCATGGTTCTGTCACTCTCCCCAAAGGGCTTGACACTGCATTTCCTAGTATGTGGCCTGAGGCCATGTGTTTGGCACCAGTCATGTATCTGCATGACACCATCCTAGGCAGATGTAAACATCACTAGGGAATCTGGTGGCAGCACACAGTATGCTGTCATCTGCAGACATGGTTGGCCATAGGCCAATGGCTGTGGCCTGCACCTCTGATGTGTACATCACACATAAGAGAGGCCCAAACACAGAACAACAGGTTACGCCGCTAGTTATTGGTCAACTGCTTGAGGTAGATTTCCCAATATGGATTAGTTGGGTCGTCTCAGCGAACCAGTGTCCTACCCCTATGGTAACATATGGTGTGATGCATACTTGGGATCATATATCTACTATGGCCAAGTGTGTTTTACTATCAAAGACTTTTTCCAGGTCAAGGTAGGCAGTGTGCACTGTTACCCCCCCCTCATCCATGCCAGGAGTGGCACTGGCACCACCTTCCTTGACAAACCCTAACTGTGCATGAGGACGTTTGTGGTGGTTACCAATGTCCTTGTTAATTAGGTTCACTATAAACTGTGCTATGGCCTTGCAGAATAGCTTAGTTAGGCTAATGGGTGTATAATGTGACAGATTGGTGAACACCTCACCTTAGTGTAAAGGGGTTACAGTGGTTGTCCTTCACATAGCTGGGACAAAGATGGTAGTCAGGCCTCCTCTGAATACAGTACCTTATGGTGTTGCAAGGTTATGCTTGTGGTCATGTAGGATGCATCCTGTGATGTAATAGGCTCCCATGCCAGATGTATACCATCTTTCACATGGCACTGGTGACCTGTTCCCTACATACAGGAGAAGGGGGCAGGTACTGTGGACATATTGATGTACTGATAGGGGGCAGGGGTGAAACCTACACTGACTCTGTCAGATATCATGTATGCTATACCTACAGCACTGGTATAGCTGGTGTCCTTGACCACCACAAGTCAGCAGAAGCAAGTGCTTCCTGTGATGTTGCAGACATATGTGCAGAATGGGAGATGATTATCTGTAGTGGATGACAATGATGTGTGCTCTGGGTTTGCTGTGTAGGTTTCCAGGATTGATCTCATTCACTTATTCATGCTAAGGAGACAATGCTGCAGAATCTGCACCTGCTCCTTCTTTGTCTCGGACAGCTGTATGTCATCCTTATTATAGACACATATGTATTGCAGATGTCCACCAGACAGGTGTATGTATCCTTGCAGAGGATGATGTAGTCCTGTCGGGTATACCAAACTCCATGCATGTGTAGAAATGCACATATAGCGCTTGTGTGTATGTGTGGATATTGTTGCCAGTCCCTAAAGAGGGGTTTGGGGCTGTGAATCTGTGTATATCACCCCCAGGAGGTTGTTTTCCATGTTGGAGATGTATGCAGGTCTGACCCCAGCTAGATGTGTATAGATTGAGATGGTGACTGCCAATGTGACCTTGCTTTGCCAAGGAGGATGACACTGTAGGGATGCTGCAGTGGTAACCTGTGTTGTGTAATATCAAATCCAATGCACCTTCACCTCATGTGGGGGTAGCCCCTAGTTTCACTGAGCTGTTTGTAATACCAATGTTGATGGCTCTCTGGCCATTTGTGTGCTGGCATGGGTACATCTTCCAATGTATGTCTGGGTCATTCAAGTGACCCAGGATTAGGGTACAGACCCAAATCATAATACAGTTGATGAGGTCCATATAGGCAGAATGGGCTTCTTGGGACATGTGGTGGCTGGTAGCTGGCTATGATTTGCATATGTGTGTCGCCAATGGTGAACTTCCCCTGCAGTGTCCCCTGTGCATCTTACTGCCTGCACAACGTAGAGGTATGTATGTGTGTCATATATATTGAAATCACATGTCCCATGGCATTTCCACCCACAGTTTGGGGTATGACTGTATGATAGGATGGTTGACCAGATAAGGCGGGGGTGCTATCTGCAGCTTTGAACCATGTGTGTGACTGCACAGATGTCAGCGTTTCCCAGGGTTAACAATACTTGCATTGAGGCAGAGTCACATGTAGACTTCTAGCATTTAGCAACATGGCCTTCAATGTGTGTTGCGCTGACAGCTGTATGTTGGTAGTGATAACCTCACCACTTATCCTACTGAAGGCACTATGGGGGTAGTGAGAACCATTGCCAGATGCCTGAAGGCCACTTGAGATAGATGGAGGCCATTTCTGGCAAAGCATTGAGGTCTGTTGATCATATCATCTCAGGCTCACAGGTACTGGAACCCCCTGGAATATCACAGGGTAAAGGGCCACATGTTAAGGTCAATCATTTCCTGAATGTATTGTGGCATCGGTCTGGGTGACAGCAGAATGCTGCATAAGGCTAGTGACATACCTGTCTGGGACACATAATCAGTTTGCTCATTCATGTCTCACTGCATATAGTCCAGGGACGTATATCTCAGGTCAGGCACACCAACATGGACCGTGACAGACTCATGACAGCACCTGTTGGTGAGAGACAGCAGTGTATATGCGATATGGTGGATTCTGTCACCTGGCACACAAGTAACTGTGACCATCCACATATACAGCCTTTGTTGCTGTGGGACACAGGTGTGTGACCATGTGTGGCATGTGCTGTGTAGGGTTGTGGCATTCATGTGTGGCTTTGCCTTAGAGGTCTCCTTTGTTTGTGGATATGTATGTTGGGGACCTCTGCATATGTGTGTGCGTGTATTGTGTAGGTGTGGGTGGTATGTGAGGTATCTGATTGTGTTCACAACCTGTTCAGGCACAGATATGTGTTCTTGACAGGGAGAGAGCTTGGATTGTAGGTACCTAATGTCATTGCATCTCTCATACACTGTGTTCCTTGCTCGTGTTGGCAGATTGTTGTCCATCCATGTACAAGAGGCAGGTGCTACACTGTGCCAGGATGCCCATATCAACCAGACTGGCAGGAGAAACTGTAGGACATTGTCCAGGCATATAGTGAAGAATCTGAAGAAGGAAGGCCATGGAGACCTAAGGGGTGGCTCTACAGTCCAGAAGCCTAATACAACAGTAGGAGGTTGACACCACTGCATACAATGTAGACAGGCTATGAACAAGCAGTAATAGGTGCAACAGGGCAATGCATTTGCACACTGTATAGGGCATACAGCAAATAGCAGGAAACATCAAGATCAGAAGGGCAATGCATGATGTATTGTCACTTTGCTGCTGATAGCCACATACATACTGTGGTGGTAGATGTCGAGGTATGATGTGGGAGTTAAAGGTGGATAGTAGTGGCAACTGTGGATGTGCAGGTTGTGTACATCATGCTGAGCAATGTATGTGGTGCTCTGATGTGTTCTCCTCTTCATGTCTTTCAGGTGGGATGTACCGCCGTAGAAATCCACCTTTCTCAGAGGCTGAGACTGCCACCATAATTGATGCCCTGAGACTCCCTCACCAGGTGCTATTGTCAAAGAGTCACCATAACCACCAACATGCTGCACTGTGGGCAGACCTCATGGCATTGGTTAATCATGTGGACCAGCATGACAGGAGCTATGAGCAGGTCTGGCAGCAGGCCACTGATCTGATACATCATGCATGGCAAAGGGCCGCAGCTGTGGCCAAGGACCATGCTGGCACTGGTGGAAGGCCTGCTACACAACAACCACTCTCAGCCATTGAGGAGTTCCTGGCAAACCTCGGTTCAGCCACCAGCTCACAAGAATCAATAACACCATATGTCATGGAGGTGGATGGCCCAGCTTCCACAGCCAAGGAGCATCCAGGTAAGCATCCAGTTGTCATCAGATTAATACTGTAGCATTCATAGTGGCAGCCTTTGCATACCTGTACAAATATGTCAGGTCAATCAGCATTTGTGGGGTGGGGGTTGTAATGCACACATGTGCACACATATTTTGAATGTCAGCACTGTGGGTAGTATCACAGTTTGTACTCTACATGTTGATATATGCACAATTTATCCCATACCAATGCCACATTTGTGTCTGCTGACATTACCTCTCCCACACAAATCCATAGGCACGTGTGTGTGTGTGTGTGTGTGTGTGTGTGTGTGTGTGTGTGTGTGTGTGTGTGTGTGTGTGTGTGTGTGTGTGTGTGTGTGTGTGTGTGTGTGTGTGTGTGTGTGGATCAGCAGACAATATAGTGCAGGAATTAATGTAGTCATATTGTCTTCCCCTCACAGGTGACTATGGCGGTTGGATTGTGTCCCCTCACAACCTGATGTCAGTGTCTCATCAGTCTCTGATGATGATGGTGGCCATAGTGAAGCACAAATGGGGTTGTTGGTGGCTGAATCTGTCCCATGGGTTGACATCCCACTTCCTCCCCCAATATTCCCACACACAGTCAGTATGCCCACACATACCCAGTCCCCAGCAGCCACAGATATTGGACAGTCAAAGGGTGGTGGCATTGAACAGAAGAGTGTGGCAACTATGGCATCTGTGACTGTAGACACTAGCCATAGCCAGTGATCTGGCAAGGTCTCACACAGGCAGATTGAAGGGGTGCTCAAAGGAGGACTGCTGGCCATCCAGCACCTTTCAGAGGTGTCACAGCAAGTGTCACCCAACACATGTTTTAGTCCATCATGGAGGCACAGGCATGTTGTTAACAATACACCAGACAGATGCTCATGGTCATGGATGTCTCACCACCTGGCATAGATAACTCCATCCACAGCATTGGTGATGCCTTACATCATTTTGTTGATGTAGTGGCTAGACGGCTGAGAGCTCATGTGGTTGTGCTCTGTCACACTCCTGTGGTGGCAGTACCGCCAGTAGTACTGATGGGAGGGTGATGCCCACAACATGGCAGGCCATGGGCATGTGGTCCTGGGTAGTCATGTGAGGGATACAGACCCAGCAGACACCAATCACCATCAGCAAGTAGTACCGCATCTGGCCCTGGGCATGGTGGTGCTAGTGCCACTCCTGGCAAAACCAGTTCCCGTGGTTATGGCCAGAGATGGTAAAGTATCCAGTCTGCCATGTATGGTCCACAGTTGTCCAACAAACCCTCATGTAGGGTTGGCACATGGCTTCACTGTGTAGATGCACACACTCACACATCACTAACACATGCAGGTCACCTGCAGACACACACAGCTCCTCTCCATAGTCCAGCTGACCAGCACCCCTCCAGACACACATACACAATGTCAACTGTGAGGCACAGCCTAGGCCTTTGGCAACCCTACACCACAGCCTGTGTATGTGCTGATACCTGTGCCACATCCCTGTCACCCATACCATCGATGCAGAGACATGCTAATATGTGTCCGATGCACAGGATGAACATTTTACAGTTAATGGCAGTTTGTAGTGCAGTACTGTTATGCACAGTAAGTTGCTGTTTGCTGGCAATTGTCATGTGTACACATCAAAGTGTATGTACCTTTGTGCCATAATGCTGTATTGCTGTTAGTATTGCTGAGTGACTCTGGTCTCCCAGACCTTATTCTGTTTCTGTTGCAAGTATCTGTACATGTACATCATGGGGACCTGCTACCAATATAGCAGCTCAGGATGGCATAGTGGTAACAGAAAAATGTGACATCACCAAGGTAAAGCTGTATATGTGCATGGTTACCTAGGTGTGTATGTGTACAGCAGTGTGTGAGGGACAATGGGGATGGACAGCATAATCTTGCATTTATACCCCTTGATACAGCATGCTACTCTTGATACATGTCACCTGGGAGTTCTGTAAGATCACCGGTTCATAGGATCATAAAAGATTACTAGTGTAATGGCCCTGGGTCCCTTACAAGCCTAGCCATTATTTTATCCCTGACAGAATCGTTGATCAGCATATGTTGCCCCTGTCTTTGAGGGACACAGATGCGAACCCTGGGGCAGATTTGTGGTTTCCCATCCACTCATCATGACTGCACTAGATGAGGGTCTGCATGGTACTCTGACAAGTCTGAGAAGTGCATTCCTGTGACAGGACAGCCTCTGGGAGACAAACCTGTCTCTTCAGCAGGTTTTGTTGATGCCACGTATCAGATTCAGGCCTGTCATGCTGGTAATGTGCAAAGAGTTAGACTCACATATATGGGCCAACTGTTGAAGGGCTGGGCACAACATTGCCATCTAGGCGTGCCACAGTGCACCTGTAGATAACCTGTTTAATACCAACTGGGCTACTACTGAATCAAGGCTGTCTGCATGGAACAGATGTTGCAGGTCATGGATTACCTTTGTGGGTATCACTTTGGCCTTTCCATTTGGTGCAGATGTGTGGATAGGAACATACCAAATGGGCCATGGTACTAAATTATTGTACTGACTGAGGACTATACAGAGGTAATGTCCACCTTTAGTCTGTATGCACTCCCCTTACCTATGTGGTGAACCACGTACAAGCCTTTTCTAAATACTGCCACTACTTGATGGCTGAATGCAACAGTGTTATCAACCTGACTACCCAGGTCTCTCAACACAGGTTGCGTGTTTATGAGGTTGCCATTGATCTGGGAAATAATGGGGCCACGTCCTTGCCGTATGGTATGATGACACTATTCCTGCATTCAGGTTAATGCCAGGACCTTGGCACCACTCCATATGTGATGTATGATCCCGTTGAAGTGATTTAACATCAGTTGGTTGGTCAATGACAAACAGCACACTACTTACAGTCACCACAGCCTTAGGCAGTACTTACAAATGTGGGTGGTGGTAGTTGGCATTCATGCCTAGATACATGTGGGTCATTGGGGACAGCAGCTACTCACAGGGCCTCCACATGTGTACATGCATATTGCACACACATGGACAACACAGAGTAGGCTTGCCACCTTATTAAATGTGCAATGTATGACACTTCTTGTGGTATTGTGGGAGTTGGCAGGACAAACCATTCCTACAGCAATTTGAATTGCAAGAGGTTCCCTTGGTTTTCCAGTATAACAGCTTTGTGTCACATTTCCATAGCTTATGCTATTTCTCATTACAATGAGGTGTTTCTGATGTGACATGCTTTATGCAACTATTGCACAACTTTTGGAAATGTTTGTTGTCCTACACTCTTGGGGCCTCTGTATTGTTTGAGTTGTTTTCACAGATCACGCCTGGCCAAACATGGACTGCAACCTACAGGGTGAGACAGGTGGTGGCCATACCTCTCACCTGTACAGATTTCTGCAGAATGTCCTGATGTTTGGCACATATTTTAGGTTCGTTTGTCATAACATTGTGGTTTTGTGGCAAATTAGTGGCACATGATTACAGACTGATGTTAGACAATAATGACAGATATTTTCATTTCAGACTTCATACCTTGCAGAAAATGCATGTTATTGCACAACCTGTTATGCTATCTACTTTCTATGTTTGTAGGAGCAATATGTAAAGATTGATCCTAATGTTTGACCTTTGTCCCACTTTTCTGTATGGCTTTATCCAGATGTCTTGATCTAAGGTGTTGAGTGGTATACTGGTGGTCCTAACACAGTCACACTGCTGCAAGGGGATATGCATACATGCACACACCCACTCATGAACTGCCCTTGTTGACAGTAGAACCCCTACCTGCTTAGTTTTACATACGATAGCGCTATATACATATCACATGCGCCACAGAACGTATATATTTTTTCAGTGTCTGCCACTACTATTCAGGTGGATGACATCTGCAGGTGCTGTAAGGATTGCCAGTGGGGGGTTAACAGGTTTGCACAGGCCCTTAAAATTTTATAACTGTCACACACACACACACACACACACACTACTGCAGGGGGATATGCATTCAAACACACATACACTCACAGAGTTGCTACATTTGAAATTAGAACCCCTACCTATCTAGTTATGTATACTATAGACTGGCATATGTATTGCATGTGCCACAATGCTATTGTGTTAGAAAAAGTCTCACTGTGCTTCTTAGGTGAATGACATCAGTAGGCCCTGAATAGTTTGCCAATGGGGGGGTTAACAGAGTGGAACAGGCCCACAAAATGGTATAACCATTGCACACACACACACACACACACACACACACACACACACACACACACACACACACACACACACACACACACACACACACACACACACACACACACACACACACACACACACACACAAGACACTGACTTGTCACAACCTGCCGTTGTACTAGGCACCATCTAGGTTACTCAGAGCTGTGTACTGTCCATATTTGTGCCCCCTGTCCCTCTATTGTCTCTGGCTTTGTCCAGCTTTCCTGCATTAACAAATACCGACATCTGGACAGCCTGTAGAACTCCTACCATAGGTGTAGCTCACATGCAAAATAGTAGCCGCAGCCAGTCTGCAACCATGCACCCTATCAACCACAGTAATGTAGTTAGCCTACTAGCTCATGACAGCCACCAGTCAGTGCAGTGTACATCCTGACACTATTAGCCACACACACATACATACCACAATGACCCCTGCAAATTGTGGAAATGGAACATGTTAGCAAGCTGATTGGGACAGCCCTGGGAATGTGTGGTTTGCTGCTATTACCTTACAAACACGGATGTTTGCCTCATATTTTGGGTCCCTTTGTCATAAAATTATATTTTTTTCTGCCAAATTACTGGTAAATCATTAAAGACTGAAGTTAGAAAATAATGACAGACATTTGAGTTTCAGACCTCATACCCTTCAGAAAATTCATGCTAATGCAAAACCTGTTACTCTATCCACTTTCTAGGTTTGTAAGTGCAAAATTTAACAATTGCCCCTCTTTTGGGTCTTTGTACCACTTTTCTTTTTGGGTTTGTACAGATTTCTTGCTCTAAGAGGTTGAGAGGTACGTAGGGGAACCCGACATTGACATCCATGCATCTGTCCGATGACCCCGTTGTTTGTAAGTCCCTCACATAGTGCAGTGGGTTTTGCTGGCTTGGGGCCTACTGCATATTCTGGGGCATCCAGTACTTGGTAGAGAGTCTCTGTTGTCCCACATAGCTGTCAGTTGTCTGCTGCTATCCCAGTAGCCCACTCCATTCCCTTGCACACATTCAGCAATACCATACATATGCTACTACAGACTACAACCCCATTCATTTATTGTTAAGAATAGTGACTTACCTTGTGTCTGCAGCAGTTGAAAGGACAGTGCTTCAGGGTGACTCTGTCGGATGCACACAGTACACAGCCAATATATGGTAAGTTACAGGTAGTGTGGTGTGGCTGGCATCATTTTTACTATGTATGTGAGTTGGAGTGAGGTGTCAGTCCCTGGGTCCCTAGGTTGTCAGTTCATGTGTTATGCGTTGCCTCTTTGCCAAGGCCAGGCTGTACTGGGCATGCCTATTTCTGCCTACAGGGACAGGCTCAGGGGGTTCATTGTCCAAGTCCCCCTGTGGTTTTGGAGATCTTGGCACTGGTGGGGGGGGGCTGTGTATCCCTTCCCTGTGATGTTCCTGCCACAGCTGTTTCTACATGATCATATTGTGTAGCATGGGACATACTATGAACATGTGTGCACATGTGGCTGGAGAGTACTGCAGGGCTCCACCGGATATGTCAAAGCATCAGAACCGTGACTTGAGCAGCCCAAACACATGCTCTATTATATTCCTAGTTTGTGCGTGTGCCTCATTATGGCATTCTTCAGTCAGTGCGTGTGCATTTCTGATGGGTGTCATTATCCACGGTTCCAGTACATAGCCAGCATCCCCCAGTAGATGGCTGTACAAGATGTCCTCCCTGGCAAATGTCTGGTACAGGTCTGATGCGTGCCAGATGTGCACATGAGTACAGTTTATGGCACCCAGTACCTCCAACTAGTGTGCTACACAGTGGAAGAGATGCATATTGCTGGTCCTCTCCTCAGGGGTGCGAGGTAAATAAATGTGCTCACTGGCATGTGTTAGCATGACATTCAGGAAATGGTGGAGTACCCTGGATGTGGATGCCTGTGAGACCCCCATCATGTCTCCACTAGATCTTTGGAAAGTAACTGTAGCTAGTATTCTTAAGGTTACACATACCTTTGTTTCCAATGGAATGGGTTCCCCTCTGTTATCTCTGAGTCTGAGGTGAGGGCAGAAGAGCTTGGTGAGTTCCTGTAGTATGTCCCTGTTGAACCTGTAGTGCTCTACTATCTATAGCTCATGTAGTCCCTGAAAGATTACCCTGGGCCTGAACACTCTTCTCCTTCTCAGTCTGGGCTTATTGTCACCATCAGCATCAACATCATCACTGACCTCAGCCTTTAACACACACAGATGTAGCAGAGCAGCAGCAGCCCCTATCTTTTTGTCAGTTAAAAGTCCAAAACAGCCCCTATAATTTTATCAGTTAAAATTCCCAAGTGTATGCTTCAATGGTGCAGAGTATGTGGGAAAAAGCAGATTGAAGGACGTATGCATACTTTATACTGGTGTGCTGCAGATACAACCTATGTGATTGGCTGACTATGATACATTCCACCTGCAAGGTATATCATTGGGGGTTTGGATGGGCCAGTGTCAGTGGAACAGAGATTATCAGTCATTTAGAGTTGATTGGGTTTCCCAGGCTATTTCCTTTTATTTATTTATTTTTTAGTGGTGCTAGTGAAAACATTGCTCAGCAGTATGGACTCTCTCCTGTACACGAGGATGCTTAGCTTTTCTTTAACCATCTAAAACATGTGCCATCAAGCTAAGCATAGCTGAGCAGCCTCTGATATGCCCCCCTGCTTAGCTGTGCTTAGCTGAGCGCTAACAGGTGACACTAAGTTCCAATCCACTTTAACATACAGTGACACACCCCCTTTTGATGTTAGCTATCTGTTATGTCTACACCAACACAGTTCTAGCTCTACCACAATTAGTACCTACAGACACGGTGGCCCTTTTTGCTATTCAATAACCCTGCCTCTTTTACATACACCTAATTGCGTATACCCTGGATAATACACTACACCAGGGCCTATCTCCTTAGCAAACACTGTAACCTGTATGACTGCATGCTGGGCACTATAATGCAATACCTTTGCATAGCTTTAAATTTCATATTTTACACCTTTTATATATTTTTTTGTTTGCAAAATGGCATGTTTGCGCTTCACTGCGTGCCACTTAAATGTGGAATACATATTAAAAACTGTGTCATTTTTCATATATTACATTACTTTTTTAACTCAATGGCTATAGTTTTGGCCATTTACATGCCTACTTAATATACAACCTTTTGTTTAAATTTTATACTCCAGTACACGGTTTGTAACCGCTTAGATTTTTTATGCTCACACAGCACCTACACAGGTGCCATTCTGCTTGCTGAATCACAAAATCACCTCATTTGCATGGTTTTCACCAGAATATGAGGTGATTTGCATTCCACAGACACCTCCGAGTCTGCACGCTCGTGCATGCCCCAAGCCCTGTTTCCTGGATCGCTCGGTGGCCATATTCCATGTTCGGGCCATAACACTACTCCTACATGTAGAATCATTACATGTAGGTTTTATTGAACTGCCCCCACTAAAAGATCACCTGCTTAACTCCAAGATCTGTCACTGCAGTCACCCCACTTAACCTCCCATATTCCTCTGTCACATTCTACAACCTCTACTTAGGAAGTGTCTTGGCATTACTTCTAGTTCTTGTAAATATTAGAACATACTAGCTTTTCAGCACTGTGACTAAAATGTTTGTATGTTTATATTTTTAGTACTCACACTTTCTTATGCGACAACTATAATTTGCTCTGTATACTGGCATTCCAGTTTGTACTCTATTTTATCTTATGTATAATGTTTATTTTACTTTTTATTGCTGTAGATATTATTGGAGCTTTTCTCCTCAGGTCTCCACTGAAAATGTTTTTTTTTTATAACTCAGCTGGACTAACCCAGTTAACAAATGTGAAATAAAAATAAATAAAAAAATAAAACACACTCAACTTGAACAAAATGCTTCCAGGTACAAATGAAGATTACTTATATTTATCGTATCAGTAATGTGGTTTGATCCTTAGGTCAGATAAGCAGGCCTCTTACACTGAAAAGAATAAGAAGAAATTCCATTGCTGAGTCTTTCATAAAAGCAGATATTATTTTTTCTAGTTGTCAAAATGTTTCTGCTTGAAAGAAGTTAGCAAATGACAGCTTCTGAGGGCAGGGTGAAGAAGGTTCTGTTTTTAACAACAGAGTGTGTCACCATTTTAACGGAGGAATGAAAGATCAAAAGAGACTTATTTTTTGGAGATTGGGAATATGAAGTATTTAATTCAGGACATCTGTCAATTTTATTTTTCTGTTTGGGATACAGGAGTGAAGGTCATCTTGGAACACTGAAAGTGAATACAATTCAAGTAGCTTCACTTAACATTTCAACTAAGGATGCTGTGGACAATGTATTATTTGCTAAACAAGGAAACATTATATTACATTACTTTGGGTAATTGTGTCATAATTTTCTTCATTTTCTTAAGACATGAGAAAGAAGGAAATATTTTGCTATTATTGGCAGCAAGCTAATATCTGGAGGTCAAATTAAATGTTTATTACTGGTACATTTATGCATTGCTAATGTCTGCAAGACTTGGGTACTTACAGACACAACAGACGCTGCATAGTTTTTCAATTTTAGACATTTATTTTTAAGTTTTTTTTGTTGGTAAACCATTAAGTGAAAGGCAAGGAGGTGAATGACTTTGTTTCCTGTGATGCTGTATT
The DNA here is from genome assembly GCF_019279795.1 of Protopterus annectens. Lineage (NCBI taxonomy): Eukaryota > Metazoa > Chordata > Ceratodontiformes > Protopteridae > Protopterus > Protopterus annectens. The sequence continues at coordinate 1,181,568,186 of NC_056731.1, read as the reverse complement.
AGATAACAGTATACTATTATACTGTAGTGCATGGAGTGATGAGATTACTCACTAAACACAGGAAAAATACAATGTTGTTAAGCATCTATGTGACAAAAGCTTTGTTAAGCACTTTACAACACTGTTCTCACACTGCAGCATAAACATCACACACCACAGAACAGAAGCTAAATCAGCTTTGAAAACCATGAAACACTTTAGATTGCTGCACTTTTATGTGTTGAAGTATGAAGCATATTATAGCTTTTTAAAGGAACTACAAAGAATTACAGGTCTCTACCATCATAAATGCCTTGTTATTTGTTCTTGACAAAGAAATCAAATTCAGAATTTTCTGACATCCATGTGTCAAACATAATAAACTGATTATGACCTTGAGTGTGTTAGATTTTCCAATTTGTCTCTTTTTTACACAGGGCATTTGAGTAATTCTTAACCAGCTTCATATACATTTCCTTGAAGGAAGTATATATTCTTTTATTTTAAAGTTATGTACCGAAGCTAGTGAATGTCTTGGTTTTCCTACAATATTGTTGCTTGATTTGCCTAACTTGTGTATTCTTTCTACCATAGATTTCTGAGGATTAGGCATGTAAAATCTTGTTTCTAAGAGCCTGGTGAAAAAACACTTTCATCTCCATTTGTTGGAACTGTTCAGAGATCCATATTATGTGAAAGTTTTCTTCTCTGGGTCTTCTGCTTTCTGTCATCCAGTTTCCATCTTTGATTTTTTATCATTTTATTTCACTCAGCCTTTGACTGTGGATCTGGGTTTTGGATTGCAGGCTGCTCTGTCTTTCTCCAGGTCTTATTCCTGTCATTTTTTTATTTTGTTGACTTTTTCTTGTTTCCTGCACTAGGCTGCAGCTATTCATATTAGCATTTAGAAGAGTTTGCACAGCTGTTATTCTACTGGGGATTCTTTGGGGCTGCTGCATCTGTTTTTCTTCTGTGGTTTCTTTTTGTGCTGAAATCATTGTTTCTCTTTTTTTCACAACCTTTATCTATTTATCAGAGACAAAGAGGTCATCCTGCTTGTCCTCTTTGGTAATCCTATCTTCAACTGTTTGACGTTAAAGAAATGACATGATTGAGGCAGCAACTAGAAGCATAGCTGGCTCAGCCAGAATCCTGTGCCATGAACCCTCAGCTATGCAAAGACTACCCCCCAAGTTCTTCCATTGAAGAGCAAAAAAAAAAAAAAAAAAAACAGATGCTTCTTCTATTGCGCAACACAACGGCCAGCAAAATTTGTTCCAAAAGGCTTTATTAAGCTATAGAAATCACATCGGGATATAAAAATACCCCAGGCTCCAAACCGGTTTCGGTATAACCTTCTTCAGTGGAGCACACAAAATAGAAAAAGTAAGGAACCACCAACAGAGCACCTAACACTATTTATAGTATACGCCAGTCATGCAATGTCCAATCAATAGATTATTTGTATAGTGGTCTAATAAGACCTTACCTACCAACTTGACATATGAATACATAATAATGTATTCAAAATTCAAATTAATCAATGATATACATATATATAACATATAACTAGATGTATATATTGTTAAATTTCGTATTGAGTCTAAATGTGTACAACAAAAATTACATCCACAGTAGTATAATAATGCAAAATGATACTGTCACCATATGGTATAGGAATATGTGCTTATAGATAAACAGTCATCAGTGCAACACAGCTCACATATTTAGCCTTAAGAATTCTATCCTTAAACACCAAAAGTCCTACTAAATTATATATAATATCATAAATGGTCATTAATACCTGGGGGAAATAAAGCCCCTAGATGTATGATCCAATATTTCTCTTTGTGTGTAAGTATATTTTCCCACCCCTGTTGGCGACTACTGTCACCCACAATACGATCTATTATGGTAAACATAAACTTAGCAGTAGGATGTTTGACTGTATGTTGATAAAGGGCATTTGTAATTTTCTTATTTCTGATGTTGCTTCTGTGTTCCCCTATCCTAATCCTCAGTGACCGAGAAGTTTTCCCCACATAAAAAGAAGAGCATTGACAAGTCGCAAGATAGATGACCCAACTCGTGGAACAATTTCCAAAAATCCTTAGATCGTATACCTTACTGGTATTGGCACTACTAAATTGTTTGGTTTTATTTACCTGGCTACATGACATGCAATGCCCACAAGGGACAGTGCCCACTAATTCTGTACCAGTCATGGTTAGTTGTCTGTATCTAGCCCCTCCACTTCCATGATGTTTATAGTGTGAAAAGATTGACCCTAGAGTTTTGCCCCTTCTATAAGAGAATTGGCAATGTGTACCCAAATGTTGTCTAAGAGTGTCATTAGCCAACAAGATATTCCAATTCCTCTCCATGATTCCTCTGATAATCTGATTGTTTCTGCCATATGTGGTGACAAATCTTAAGACACCATCACCTTTCTTTTTCTGATGGTCCTGGTATTCAAGAAGTTGTCTCCCGGTATAATTGTCAGAGCAATGTTTAGCAGATCTGATGTCAAATTCTGCATAACCTCTATCAAGGAACCTATTCGTGAGATCTGAACTGGCCACCTCATAGTCTTCCACAGTGGAATTAATCCGTTTAACATGACAAAACTGTGATTTAGGGATATTCCGGACAGTGTGGCGGGGGTGCATACTTGAGGCATGTAGCAACGTATTGTATTCTGGATATTTTCTATATATTTTTGTGCCTAAGATGTTATCAGGCATTCTGTAAACATTGGCATCTAAAAATTCAATAGATGTAAAGTTGCTATTAACTGTAAATTCAATGCCCCAAATATTGCTGTTGAGATAATCAACAAATTCCTTAAGATATTCACTATCAGCCCGCCACACCATCCAACAATCATCAAGATATCTTCGCCAAATATCCATTTCCACGATATAAATGTTGTGAGATGTATCATATATTAAATATTCTTCCAAGTAGGCCATAAAAAGATCTGCATATATTGGAGCAAAGGATGCTCCCATTGCGGTGCCTTGTAGTTGCCAATAGCATTCTCCTTGGAAGTAAAATATGTTTTTATTAAGAACATGCACACACATACAGATCAAAAGGGTATTGAAACCAGGTGGATATAGATTAGTTTTTTCAAGCCAAAACTGAAGTGCTTGAAGTCCTGCCCAATGTGGAATACTGGTGTATAATGATTTTACATCCAGTGTACAGAGTAACCAGTCAAATTCAATTTGAGTCTCCGCTATAATTTGTAAAAATTGTGTGGTATCCTTGATTCTGGCTCTGACATTAACAAGGAGTGGTTTCAAATATTCCATAAGATAGGCTGATAATGGTTCAGTAAGTGAACCATGACCGGACATTATAGGTCTCCCAGGCGGAGAAGTAAGTGATTTGTGTATTTTAGGCAGTAAATATAGTATCTGTTTATTGGGATCCTTGACCGTTAAATGTTTGACAATAGTGGTAGATAAAATGCCTTCCTCTATTGCACTTCTCAAAAAATTGTCAATTTCGCTTTTAAATGTAGGGGTTGGATCAATATCCATCTTCATGTAGCATTTCATGTCCGATAGTTGTCGCAATCCTTCTTGTGTATAATAATCCATGTCAAGGACTACTACTGCTCCACCCTTGTCAGCCTTTAGAATCGCTATGTTATTGTTGTTTTTCAATTCATTAAGCGCCTTCCTTTCAGTTTCCTGAATATTATCTTTAAGTATATTGAAACCATATGGTGGAAAATGTAAATCTCTAAGTACAGCCTGTTGAAAGGCTGTAACATGGATATTGGCAGGAGGTTGAAATGTAGATTTGAGAAATCTAAACTCAGTAGATCTTTGAGAATTATTGTTATCATTTTCAGAAAAGAATATCTTTAAATTAAGACAACGGCAAAATTCCAAAACATCATTAACTGTTTGATATTGATCACAAAAGAAGCCAGGTACAAATCCTAAGCCTTTATTTAAAATTGTTTCTTGTTCCAAAGTGAGCACAGATTTAGAAAGGTTGAGAACATTTTTATACCCAGTGTCATCTATTTTAGAAGTGCTTGGACTATTCCATCCATTGAGTCCAAATCTAGACCTATTTCGGTGTTTCCTCCCCCCGCGGCGTTTGTTCGTATTCCTAAAGGGGTTGGTATGTTACTTCTCTTTTTGATTGGTGAATGATCAGATGTAATGCCCTCACTGTCAGTGGGAGAAGACTCATCACCCGAGGTACTGGTATATGTGTGTTCCTTATTTTTAAGAATAGGTCTGGGTCATTTCCTTGATCTGGCCCCGTCCCTACCCATTGTCATATCTTTAAATCTGACCGACTTTTGTAATTCAAAAGGGCGTCCCCTGCCATAATCATTGACGTCCCGATTGAATTTTTTGATTTTCCTTTCTTTGGTCAATTTATCATACTGAGTCAGTTCCTTGGATAAATTAGCCACCATAGTGTTATACTTACTGTTGGACTCAAATTGTTTACAAATAAGACTAAGGTCCTTAACCTCAGCAATATTCAAATCTATGGTCCTTTCATAGTAATCCGACAATATTTGTACAAATCTCATAGATCCTTCTTGTACCGCCTCATACCATTCATTGGTCAACCTCTGTTCAGATCTGCTGACCATGGGTTTTAACCTGATTCTGAGCCCTCTTGGGACTAATTTTTTAACTAAATAGGCCTTAAAAAGCCTTAGATGCCATATATTGGCTCGCAATCCTTTCAGGGCTTTCTCTAAATTAAAGAAAGCCGATTGACACCCATTTTGAGAAGAGGCAGCCTGTTGATTATTATTCATGTTGCTTGGGATAGAATCCAGTCCAAACACCTGGATATCCTCCCTATCAGCACACATACCCTGTAAAATATTATCCAGATTCATATTTAACCCAATGAACCGACTCAGTACAATAAAATATAGGGTAGCACAGCACCAGTAACAAGAAAAGGACCCAGAAAAATATGAATTCACCCTGCAACTGAAATAGGGTATATATCCAATCTAATTATCCAAAATACCAGTATCTCAAGGGAATACACATATGCAATAATGTCTGCCAAACGTCCAAAAGACAGATCAAAAAACACTGTTCATTCTAGCATAACTGACCTATAATATACTCAAAAACCATTGAAAGGTCTTGGTCATGACAATAGGGAAAAGAAACAGTGTATAAAATTTGTCAATGGTTCAATATTAGTATAACTGTCTTCTGAAAAATTGAACAGTGATATATATTAACCCCCTATACAGTCTACTGTAGTGATAATAATACCCAATCTGTTATCATAAGGATTATGCCTCATATAGCCCAAAATAACTGAACCAAGGGGACTGTGTATCCAATCTCAATTATTGGTCCTAGTAAATGTTAATACATATCTAAAAAATGTCGACTATGATAGTGTACCAACCCGGCCTTTGTTAAATATAAATAGCCCTAGACAAATGATGTTATATCAAAATAGCATCCACCACCTAATTCATGTGCCTAAGTCAGGCCTACCAAGTCCAGAAAATGGATGGTGAAATCTAGATTAGTGTTGAATATGCAGGGTATAATCCTATAATAGTCAAAAACAATGTAGACCTATCTGAATAATTCTATCATATGTTATAGGAATTATATACACCAAAGACCCATCAGTGTATAAGAAAACATTTGTTATACAGCATAACAGGATGAACACTGTAATCATCCTCAACATTATTGACCTATATCAAAGATAACATAACTAAGTTAAAACATCAGCCAATATTTTTGGTTTAACAACATTGCAAAAGCCCTAATGTATGCTGTTTTATATCAAAAAGTCAACCAATAGGATATAATATTTAAACACATTTGACTTATATATAGACCTTAGCAAATCAGTTGTTACCATTTATTTCAGTATAAAACAAAATTGGTTATCAAAATAAAAATTTAGAATGTTCCAGCGGAAATTCAGGATAACAAACTCCCAAAAAGAGAGTTCGACACATGAACGCCTAATTAAGTTGGATCACTGCCATCCATATATTTTCTTTCTTATAAAACACAAGAAAACAGTTCCATATGGTAGTCGATAGTGTATACCAAAGTCCTGACATACAACCTCCCCTACTGACGTTCAGTTAGATTCAAAAAGATATGTCCAATGTCACTACAGTCCAAATAATCGTAACACGAATCTTGTAAGATAACAGTAGGTAGAAAAAACACATAAATTCCGTTAATTCTTAGACACAGTTACACACATCGACCAAATCACAAAAGATGCCCAAAGAATGGAAGTCAAGTCCCAGTGTAAGGCCAAATTCACCAATATTAATGTTGGCTTAGGAACCCTAACACATAGTTCCACTATTCAGCTAGATGTAGACACAGTCAGTAGTCTTGCAGTACCCCAAATCTTGAATATAACAGTTGGACACAGACTAAACACGAAACCCGCTGACTTCCAAACGTTAAATTGCACTTTAGTCGTCTCGTTCCGTTCACCTCGCCCAAAATGGTGTAATCCAAATTTACACGTTGTGCTGCACATAAACCATCACATTAATCCGACCTCTAATTCGTATTGTAATTATGCGATCTCTTTGGCACAGTTGCACACATCGACCAAATCTCTAATGATGCCCCAAGTATAGAAATCAAGTCTCAGTGTAGGACCAAATTTACCGATGTAAACTTTACAAACCCAGAAACATTGGCACCTAATTCCACTATTCAACACATAAAAAAGGCTGAATATAAACCCAGTCAATAATCTTACAGTACCTGAAATCTTGATATATCAGTTAGCGATGGACCAAACACACAACCCGCTGACTTCCAAACGTTGGATTACACTTGGACCGTCTCGTTCACTTTGCCCCAAAATGGTGGATGTAATCAAAATGTACGCCACGCAGACTTTCAAACGTAGTAATGCACATAAACCATCACATTAATCTGGCCCCAAATAAATGGATGTATTTCAAATTATACTCTATTAATTGTTAAGTCCATAGTGTAAGAATACGAACTCCTCGTTGGCACCCATCGTAACACATGAAAATCCCCAAAGTGAAGAGTCTTCTCCCACCGACAGCTGGAACAATGGCTTCCAGAGAGGTACACTCGACATAAAATCCACATCAAACCTCTCACACAAAGCTTTGCATGGCCAACCAAACTATGAAGCAACACAACGGCCAGCAAAATTTGTTCCAAAAGGCTTTATTAAGCTATAGAAATCACATTGGGATATAAAAATACCCCAGGCTCTAAACCGGTTTCGGTATAACCTTCTTCAGTGGAGCACACAAAATAGAAAAAGTAAGGAACCACCAACAGAGCACCTAACACTATAGTTAAGTTTGGTGTGGATTTTGCTTCTTCTATTGCGCCAGCCAGGTGACCAAATGCACAACATGCTCCCTTCCTCCTGCCCAGCCATTCAGGTCTCATTTTTGTGCCCCTGATCCTCCCCACCTTTTATTAAAATAAATTAGAATTCCTTCTTATAAACTATAGCAAACAGTTACTACAGTTTATACACTGCCTGCACGGAATGCTACAGCGCTCAAGTTTTAGTTTAAAAAAATGTTTTATTTTTAAACTGTAGCAGTTGCTACATTTCAGTCCATACACAGAGTGGTACAACACTCAGGTTTGCCCACAATACTGGATTTTTAAAAGTTAGTATTACATTAAAGACTAAGCATGATCAGCTGATTGTCTCCAACACTTTGTCCCCAGAGCACTTGCTCCTCTCACCACGCCCTAGCTACACCTCTGGAGGTAACTTTTACATAAACGAGTGTCTCTGGATATTAACAGTACAGGTTTTCAGGAAACAACTTTTTATTAGCTTTGTGTAATGACTCCATTATGACAAGTATATATTGATATCCATTGTTAAATTTTACAGATGGCCCAACAATGTCCCTTGCAATATGTTTAAATTGTACTTCTATGATAAGCATTATGATCAAGGGACTTTTATGTGAGGCACCATTTTCTGACATTCTAGACAAGTACAGAAAATCTCTTTCTCATTCTGTATGCTTGGCCAACAAAATTTGGCTAATACCCTTATCTTAGTTTTGTTCATCACCAGGTGATTTCCTAACGTGCAATGCGGTTTTTGCACTACCAATTGTTGTAGAATTTCTTCTTTCTTCATTTTGTTTGCTTACTCTACATAAGAGGTCATATTTTAAATCAAAACAGAGGTAAAAAGCAATGAGAACATCTTATTTATTATATATGTTCACTGTTCACTGTTCACCTACATTTGTTATATTCTCTCTTGCTCTTGTTTTAGGATGATATTCCTTTGTATACCCCTTTAAAATTCCTGTGTCTTATTCATACATACCATAACTCAGGATTACTTTCTTCAGTAACCTGCCTCAAGGTGGAAGATGTAACTTTCTGTCTTAATGATACTACTACTGTAGCTTATTTCATACAAAACGTAGCTTAAAACAAAATAGCCTTCTGTTGACTTTCTTGGCTGTCAGCACAGGAGTCTTGCGTGCTCTCTTTTCCATTAGTTTGTTCTCCTCCTACTTTAGTTTCAGTGGAAATCACTGTCTCATTCTCTTTTCCTTTCATATCTTCCCCTTTCACTACAAAGGGTATCCAGAACAGAATTTATCATCAGTTTCATTTTTCCCTGGGTTTCAGATTCCCTCTGCATAGTTCATTTTCAGTTCCATTTTCTGCTTTATGCTAGAAAAAATAGACCCAGAAAACTCTGTATTATCCTGCTTACTATACTTTCAATACTCACTCAGCTCTGATTGTTTACACTCAAATACCTTTCTTTTTTGTATTTTTATACCTTCTCTTTCTGTGATAAGATATTTTATAAGTATACTTATGTGTTCCACTGATTTTTACTTTAGAATTACCAAGCAGTTCATCTTCAGTTCCTGTACTGGCATCTCTTACAATTTGGAGTTTCTATTATATTATAATTGTGGCATGCTTCTGATAATAGACACAATCCTTTTCATATCAGAAATAATTTCTGACTCATTTCTAGTTTTAATACCAGCTACTTTCTCCTGGTTGTAATATGGAAGCTCTATATTCACTCCCATTCTTATACTGAATGGATGTATCATGCTGTCACACTGTTTCTATGGATTCTCCCTTCTGTGAAATTTTCCATAGTGTTTTAAAATAGCCATAAGATGAAACAGTCTCCACAGCATTGAATAAATTTCTAAGAATGTAAGGGGATACGTACTCTGTCACCATAGATGGGTATTGCCTATACTTTTTTGATCATTTCTATTCTTATGTATAAATACTAGAGAATGCTTGCCCAGCATAAGTCATGCATCCAGTAATTTTGTAGGGCTTGAACCTTCCATCCTCCCAAAAATACAGCATATTTTACTTGCTTGGTTGTAACCTTCTGAAATATGACTGAGTCAGTTATCCTAGCTGCAGTTCTATAGTACTCAATAAGTGTAAAGTCATCTAAGGCATGCATCTCAAATGTTTAAATTCCTACTGGCAACATTTCCTTAAGGATTAACAGCACAGTTTATTCTTTCTGTCTTCTGTTTCACAGAAGATATTCTGTTTCTTACTGGCTTACCAGAGTTCCTGGGATGACTGTGCTGTACTTATTTTCTTATATTATTAGACAAAACAATTTTAATCCCAGTTACTGATATAATTTGTACCATTCTTGCTTTACTGCTGCTATCACATTCAAACCAGACCTTCAAAATATTTTAATTAATGCATCTTTGAACTTACTGGTTTAATTACATTACAAGTCCAGTTACAAACTGTTATTGCTTATATGTCAGGGGTTATACCAGCCATGAATAACATTTTTTTTCTACAGTTTATCATAGTCCATGCAATTAACACCAGTTAACAATGCCAGATGCACTACAGCCATGGTTCTAGATTGAATTAGTAGCTCAAATATGGTTTGGCTTGGCAGCAGTAGTAGTGGGAGGAGCTAAGTATAGGAAAGTTTCAAGCTAACTGCACATTCACAGACCAAAAGTGTAAGTTCCAAACAGACAATGATAAGGGCAATTGCTTATTGAATAACCCATAAAATAAAGCATTAGCTCACTTGGTTTTACAGGGTTAGAATAAAACAAATATTACTTTCATAACAGTGTTCAGTCCCAACAGATCTGTATCTAGGGCAGGGTGAATGGGGCAGCTACCCTGGGTACAATATATTAGGGGTGCAATCAGTATTCATTCAATATTGCTATTATTGTTAGCATGTGTGTGAACCAGTATCAACTCTGAACTGCCACAGTTCAGTGGATTCAACATAAGAAGTGCTTCTTGTTTTTTTTTTTTTTTCTTAAGCATGCACTGACTTTTAGAAACTTCCCATGGTGCCAATTTACCTAGCTTTTGCTTTGGGTTTACAAGGTATAATCCACATATTACATTCTCTAGGTTATCCTTAACTGGACCTTTTCTATCAGCATAGCTCCGTCTGTATTTAGCCATCCAAGCATTTTTCTTTTATACCATATTAAGTGGAATTAAGAACTTTGTGATTGATGCAATTGTATGAGAAGGTTTACAGACTCCATACTGAAATGTACATCCTGGGAGCACATTTAAATGCATGTATACACTTTCCATAACCAAAATGTTCCCCTGAACAGTTAGAGAAGTGGTTCCACTTGCACCTACATCTTTTAAGGGTAGTGTAAGGGAATTACTGTTATTGTCATCCAGTCCTAAACCTGATATACTTCTGCATGACAATCTTATTTCCTTTTGGATCAATCAGCAAATAAATCAAAATGGCAGAAAAAAAAATAACTGATTAAATTAACAAACATAAGATATTTTACCATGTTTGAAAAAAACCTTGTGTGGTAATACTTTATCTGGAAAATGGTAAATAATTAGAACAGATCAAAGTGATGACTAAACCTAAAAAATGCATGCACATTAATATGGCATGATGGGGGGGGGGGGTAAGTATTTTGAATGTTCAAATTGTGAAACACTTTTGTGCCAGTTGTAGAGGCTTTGCTGGTATGTGTGTGTATGAATTTGCAGTACAGTGGGGGAGGGAATTTGTCCTCTTCCCACTATTGTGCAATCTTGGAGTTGGTATATATATATATATATATATATATATATATATATATATATATATATATATATATATATATATAAGATTAGGGGGTTTAAGAGTACAGCCCCCCCCCCACATTGGAGGTATGGAGGCTTTTAAAGTTTTTTTTTTTTTTGATTTTTTGAGTTTATATCTCTTGACATCAGTGTTTTAAATTCAGAATTGTTTTAAGAGTAACTGCTTTATTAAAAATGTAATAAACATTGCACTTTAATGCAGTTCCCATGCACGATGCATTTCAGTTCCTGGTGGGTGGCCCATTTTCATATTGTCTTATGTAATTTCAGCTTAAGAATTAAAAATTAAACATTGAGCACAAACCCCCAGAAACAGAGATTACAATGATATTCTTATATCCTTGCCCTTTAAACAATAATCCACAAAGATTTTTTTTTGTTAAAATGGGCTATTATAAACAACATGATGCATAATATATACTTTTCATTGAAAAGCAAAACTTCAGGAAATAAATTTAATTAAATTATAATTGATACAGCTTGAAGATCTTTTTACAATACTCCATATAGCTGTGGAGTAATGATAGCATTACATTAGGCTTATTCAAAACTGCTGGTTTTAAATATCATTTTCAGAAATTATTTTATTTTTTCTGTCGCAAGATAACAATGAATCTAAGGTTAATGTGAAATGGATTGAGTTATACTGTTGAATTGGTACTGGAATAATTACAATTACTGAATAGTGATGTCTATTTATAAAATATGATCAAATGGCAAGGCCTGTTTAAATGTCAAATCTATTTGCGGTACCTAGTTATAAAAGTTGTTCAGAAACCTTTCAAAAACCACATCTAATGTTTCCAGCTATCAAGACAACCTGGCACATATGCCACCTGAGTAACTGGAAGTATTATGAAGTAGATCAAGCCACAGAAAAGTCCAAAATGCCACAGAAATGAGCAGGAAAACACATACAAAGTTTAATCCTCAGAGATTAAGCAACAACTAAAATCAATTTTGGGGGTCTTTCAGCATGTGTTAAAGGACTCCTGGGATTTGTTAGGGAGGCTGGATAGGCACACGTAAAACAATGATTTGTATTTCTTAACTATTGATGTGGTTGACCTATTTATGTATATCCCACAAGATATAAGGTTATATTTTTTTCATGACTCGCTTACGGAATGTGGTGTTTTTCAATAATGATAAGGTCAATTTATAGGTAGACATAATGGGTCTAGTGTTGGACAATAATTTTATATTCTTTGAAGGAATAACATATACAGATTAAAGGGATGGCTATGTGGGTTAGTTGCACCTTGACTTTTGCAAATTTGGTTCTTACAGCATGGAAGAGGAAATATGTATTCACATTGAAATTCCCTGGATATTGTAAAATTTATCTTAGATACCTAGATGACATATTTATTTTGTGGAATGACTCTTTGTATGAAATGGGAAAGTTTGTTTGTTATATTAACAATTCGACAGATTTTTTAAACTTCACCTATCAGGTTTATGAAAATTCAATAAACTATTTGGGTGTTACCATTTCCAAAAGTAATCAAGGGTGTGTTTCAAATATATATATAAAAAAACTACTTTTAGTAATACTTATTTACGTTGTAGGAGTTTGCATCCATTTAATCAAAAGAAGAGCTTGGTGAAGGGGAAGCTATTTAGGTTATCCTGTATGGTTTAAGTTGACAAGATTTTTGAGAATGAAAAAACATTTTTAGCTAGAGGGTACCCAAAGGAAATGGTGAAAAAAATTAGAGATAAAATGGTGAAGTTAAGGCACACTAAATACCAACTTCTCTTAGGGATTAATTTTAAAAAAGTAACCAACAATAAGGAGATGGAAAAACATTTTAAGAGACTGTTTGTTTTACCTTACATTAACTATGCAATGAATGTTGTGAATATTGTTAAACAGAATTGGAACACTGAAGTAACACAATTATGCTATAAAGAAAAGCAACAACAACAATGCATTATTCAAGCATTCATTGGCTTTTGCAATTTTGGAGCACTTACAGAAAGACCCTGAGGAAGGTAAGAAGGGTGGTATGTGGGAGACAAGGCTTGAATACAAAGAACTACTTTGGCAGTTGAGACTTAGCACTCACATCATCCCAGGGTTAAATTATATCTATAAGTCCAGTGCTGCAGTTAAAGGCAACTAATCTATAAAAAGTTGTTATAAATATTTTAATAATTGTTTATTATTAGTATTTTGAGTTAATTTTGATTCAGTATGTATAATTGATTTTTGACTCAATGATTAGTGTTTTGAGGGTGGTATATTGCTTTAAGAAACTTGTATTTAAATAAGAATTTTATAAATATAACCCAGTTCTGATGAAATCCTGATATATGACCGAGTAAAACCCTTTAATCTCTGGGAAATAAACTTTATATATTTTTATACCTTGCTCATTTCTGTAGCATTTTGTACATTTCTGGCATTTATTCTACCTCACAATACTTCTGGTTACATGGCTGTCATATGTGCCTGGTTATCTTGATATGGTTGGAATGGAACAACTAGATGTGGTCTTTGAAAGGTTTCTGAGTTACTTTAATTACTGAACATCTTTTTTGATAAAAGTTGTTCATCAAAAAAAAAATATTACTATAACATTCTTCCTGATTATGTTATAGCAGTTTATTGAAGGCAGGACTTAAAAGTCATTCTGTCTCGGACATATCATTGTTTGATTATGCTGTGTGCATGGAGCTAACACAATTATGAGCATTTTCTTTAATGGGAATTTGAAGAGTCTGCCACTGTAGCACCTGGGAAAAGTGTATGGGTTAAGTATAAATAAAACTATTACACGTGTCCTTTTAAATTAAGTGCACAGGGAATTTTTCCCCTAGATACATCTGATTTATAAACTTCTCCCAAGGTCATACTTTTAACAGTAGATCTGCCTTTATGTGAGATCTCATACACTGATGTCAAAATCACAGTCTGCTAATGCATAGGTACAAAATGAATTTGTGAAACTGACTTAATATCGTATGATCTTTGAATCTGTTATCCTTTTATACCAGAAAAAGTATTTTCTGTAAGCAACAGGAAAAAGAAATGCAAAGGTCACTGTGCAGTAAGTCAAACAAATGCATTAATAACGTCAGCTGTTTTTAATGTCTGCATCAGTGTCTCTACTGAGTAAAAGTGGCAGTCTCATTTACAGTGGTATGTAGGAGTGAAAGTGTCTTATGGGTCATTGATATGTTATGTTGAATCATGGCTGACAAAGGCTAAGTAAATGGATACTATTTCATAAAAGCAAACACCTCACTCTGAATGCCTTTTGACTGCATAGGTTCATAGGTAGGTACTAGTCTATCTGCCTGAGGGCATTTATAAGCCTAGCCAGAGTGTGTTGGCTTTTGCTGCCCCATTGATTAATTAACTGATCCTTTGTCAGACAGAGCCAATGAAGTGATCCCAGGGGTGTATTTTCTGTTAGTAGAAAAACAAACTGCAAAAAGATCCAAAATCACACAAGGAATGCTGAGAACAAATCACTTTATGACGCAAAGCTTTCGGGTATGAACCCTTTCTCAATACTAAATACATACATATACACAAAGCAACTGCTTTTATACAGGCCTAGTAGTCATGTAACTGCAGCCAAAGTCACATGACTTATTCAAATGTACAATTTAAAAAATTTAAAGAAACACACTGCAAAAAAGCATTTGTTAAAAAAGAAACTAGACATATACATATATATGATCACATTTCAAAACAATATCTAGCACATATATATTCTTAATTATAAAAATATAAAAAATATAAAAAATATATAAAATATATACAAAATATACATATATACCTATATGTTTAATATAAACTCTAAAATTATTAAAACATAGGTGTACACATACATGTACACAACAGATGCACTTATTAACATCAATGTATAAACATGCTCATACACACAGGTTAATAAAGGTATCATTTAAACTTGCGTTGTAATCCAATAAGAATTGGTTTAATGCTTACTGTACTGTTAAGGCCAGGAGGACTATCAGCTCCCAAACGTACTATCCATTGATATTCTTTAGTTTCAAGAAAATTATTAATATCACCACATCTGAGTGAGGGAATCACCAAATCAATGACCCTAAATCTAAATGTATGCCTGTCCCCACAAGTCTCAATATGTTTATACAAGGCATTCTGACTATACTTCCTCCTGATTTCTGATTTGTGTTCAATAATCCTGTCCTTAAGTCTACGTGTAGTCTTACCAATGTAGTATGCAGGACATACAGAGCATGATGCCATGTACACCACATTGGTAGTAGTACAAGTAGCTCTTACAAAGAATGTATATGTATGGTGTGTAATCGTATGCACATAACTATTAGATTCCACATATCTGATCAAGTCTGAGCAACAGGAGCAGTTGTGACATGCATAGGTACCAAAATTAAGTGTAGGGCAGATGGGTCTATCAAAGCACAAATTCAAAGAAGGACGAAAATCTTTATAGCATAGCATACTTTTGAGGGTTTTCATATTTCTAAAGCTAAAGAATGGCTTATCACCTAACAATTTTGTAAGTTCAGGGGATGCCATTAAAATAGGCCAATATTTATAGATAGTGCGCTTAACAAGGGAACCTTACTTGCAAAACCAGTCACATATCTAAATCTTTGCACAGTAGAGTTTACAACTTGATTTATCACAACATCAGGGTTCGTAAGATTATAATTCCTGAAGTATGGGGCATATAGTGAATGCCTATTGCTAGATACCTGGTTCTTCATCTCATTTAAAATAGACAATGCATAGCCACAATCAACAAAATCCTTAAATGTATCATTTAACTGCTCACAAAAACAATATCATCTGTGTTGAGCCTACTCACTCGAATGAATTGAGACTTAATCACACCTCGAAAAACATGCGGGCATGCATGCTGTCCGCATGCACATATCTACCCACAGATGCCTCCTTCTTAAAACAGAAGTGCCCAATGATCCATCCTTGTAAAAATGTTAACATCAAGGAAGGAAGCCTCTTTACTAGTAATGGTCGAATTTAAACTTCAAAAAGGATGTCGGTTGTTCAAGTGTACAAGATATTCTTCTAAGCTGTCCCTAGATCCATTCCAAATTAAAAAACAATCATCAACAAACCGTTGATAGAACACAACACGTGTGTCAAAAAATTTTTTTCCATCATGCAAATTGTCTAATTCCACTGATGCAGTACAAGGTTTGCATATATACACAGGGTGCCCATGGCACCCGTTAACCTGCAACACGGTTGTTGATTGAAAATAAAAACATTGTGGCTAAGTACTAGGTCCAACAATTGACATATATTTTGAATAGAATCACTTACTAAGGATTTTTCAGTAGTCAAAAACTTCCTAATGGACTCTATGCCATACAGATTAGGGATAACAGTGAACAACGATACAATGTCTAAGGTAACAAATAGAAAATCATTCAGATTACATGGTTCACTGTAATACCACTTTGAAAGTTTGAAGAGAAAATCACCAGTATCTTTCAAAACATAATTACATTTATCTAAAAAAGGAAACAATTGTTTCTGAAGGTAAACCGAAACAGGTTCGGTTACCCACCCATTGCCAGAAACAATGGGTCTCATGGGAGGGTCTAACAAACACTTATGTATTTTAGGAAGTCCGTATAACTGAGGTATAGATGGACAGGGTACAGAAAAAGTTAAATAATTCCAAACTAATATTATTATTAAACTGCATGTCATAAACATATAAGTTAACGTCAGTAATATGCTTCTTTACATCCAAAGAACTAATTTTTAAAGGACAAAGTATCCATTAGTAGCTTATCCATTGATAAATTATAGCAAGCTCTATCCATGATCACAATACTTCCTCCCTTATCTGCCTGCTTAATGATGATTTCACTATTCCTTTTGAGATTCTGCAAGGCAAGATGTTGCTCATAGGTTAAGTTATAGATAAACTTTCTATCACAGACATTAAACTGTTGCCTAAAATCAGCTTCACAGACATTGCAAAATGCAGTAGTAATGGGTGTATTCACAGGTATAAAACGCCACGCTTTCTGAGAATGTTATTAGGAGCAGTACTGACATTAAACAAAATTTTCAAATTTAAATTTCTCACAAACATTTTCAAGTCGGTAATAATATCAACTAAATCCAAGTTAGTCATAGGTATGAAACTCAGTCCTTTTGAAAGAAGAGAAACCAAAAAAAAATGGGGGAAAAATTTTTACTTCCCCCCCCAAAACCAAGAAATTTTTTAGAAAGGGTTTTTAAAACAAAACCTTTTTTTTTACTACTTTTTTTTCTTGCCCCCTGTTCCCTTTTTAACGGGAACTATTTCGTTAAAAAAATTTTGGGGTTTAACTTTTTTCCACCTGAGTAACAATATGTTGCCAGAAGTCAATCCAATAAAAAAATCCTCAGAGATTAAGCAACAACTAAAATCAATTTTGGGGGTCTTTCAGCATGTGTTAAAGGACTCCTGGGATTTGTTAGGGAGGCTGGATAGGCACACGTAAAACAATGATTTGTATTTCTTAACTATTGATGTGGTTGACCTATTTATGTATATCCCACAAGATATAAGGTTATATTTTTTTCATGACTCGCTTACGGAATGTGGTGTTTTTCAATAATGATAAGGTCAATTTATAGGTAGACATAATGGGTCTAGTGTTGGACAATAATTTTATATTCTTTGAAGGAATAACATACAGATTAAAGGGATGGCTATGTGGGCTAGTTGCACCTTGACTTTTGCAAATTTGGTTCTTACAGCATGGAAGAGGAAATATGTATTCACATTGAAATTCCCTGGATATTGTAAAATTTATCTTAGATACCTAGATGACATATTTATTTTGTGAAATGACTCTTTGTATGAAATGGGAAAGTTTGTTTGTTATATTAACAATTCGACAGATTTTTTAAACTTCACCTATCAGGTTTATGAAAATTCAATAAACTATTTAGGTGTTACCATTTCCAAAAGTAATCAAGGGTGTGTTTCAAATATATATATAAAAAAAATACTTTTAGTAATACTTATTTACGTTGTAGGAGTTGGCATCCATTTAATCAAAAGAAGAGCTTGGTGAAGGGGAAGCTATTTAGGTTATCCTGTATGGTTTAAGTTGACATTTTTGAGAATGAAAAAACATTTTTAGCTAGAGGGTACCCAAAGGAAATGGTGAAAAAAATTAGAGATAAAATGGTGACGTTAAGGCACACTAAATACCAACTTCTCTTAGGGATTAATTTTAAAAAAGTAACCAACAATAAGGAGATGGAAAAACATTTTAAGAGACTGTTTGTTTTACCTTACATTAACTATGCAATGAATGTTGTGAATATAGTTAAACAGAATTGGAACACTGAAGTAACACAATTATGCTATAAAGAAAAGCAACAACAACAATGCATTATTCAAGCATTCATTGGCTTTTGCAATTTTGGAGCACTTACAAAAAGACCCTGAGGAAGGTAAGAAGGGTGGTATGTGGGAGACAAGGCTTGAATACAAAGAACTACTTTGGCAGTTGAGACTTAGCACTCACATCATCCCAGGGTTAAATTATATCTATAAGTCCAGTGCTGCAGTTAAAGGCAACTAATCTATAAAAAGTTGTTATAAATATTTTAATAATTGTTTATTATTAGTATTTTGAGTTAATTTTGATTCAGTATGTATAATTGATTTTTGACTCAATGATTAGTGTTTTGAGGGTGGTATATTGCTTTAAGAAACTTGTATTTAAATAAGAATTTTATAAATATAACCCAGTTCTGATGAAATCCTGATATATGACACGGTAAAACCCTTTAATCTCTGGGAAACAAACTTTATATATTTTTATACCTTGCTCATTTCTGTAGCATTTTGGACATTTCTGGCATTTATTCTACCTCACAATACTTCTGGTTACATGGCTGTCATATGTGCCTGGTTATCTTGATATGGTTGGAATGGAACTACTGGATATGGTCTTTGAAAGGTTTCTGAGTTACTTTAATTACTGAACATCTTTTTTGATAAAAGTTGTTCAGCAAAAAAAAATATTACTATAACATTCTTCCTGATTATGTTATAGCAGTTTATTGAAGGCAGGACTTAAAAGTCATTCTGTCTCGGACATATCATTGTTTGATTATGCTGTGTGCATGGAGTTAACACAATTATGAGCATTTTCTTTAATGGGAATTTGAAGAGTCTGCCACTGTAGCACCTGGGAAAAGTGTATGGGTTAAGTATAAATAAAACTATTACACGTGTCCTTTTAAATTAAGTGCACAGGGAATTTTTCCCCTAGATACATCTGATTTATAAACTTCTCCCAAGGTCATACTTTTAACAGTAGATCTGCCTTTGTGTGAGATCTCATACACTGATGTCAAAATCACAGTCTGCTAATGCATAGGTACAAAATGAATTTGTGAAACTGACTTAATATCGTATGATCTTTGAATCTGTTATCCTTTATACCAGAAAAAGTATTTTCTGTAAGCAACAGGAAAAAGAAATGCAAAGGTCACTGTGCAGTAAGTCAAACAAATGCATTAATAACGTCAGCTGTTTTTAATGTCTGCATCAGTGTCTCTACTGAGTAAAAGTGGCAGTCTCATTTACAGTGGTATGTAGGAGTGAAAGTGTCTTATGGGTCATTGATATGTTATGTTGAATCATGGCTGACAAAGGCTAAGTAAATGGATACTATTTCATAAAAGCAAACACCTCACTCTGAATGCCTTTTGACTGCATAGGTTCATAGGTAGGTACTAGGCTATCTGCCCAAGGGCATTTATAAGCCTAGCCAGAGTGTGTTGGCTTTTGCTGCCCCATTGATTAATTAACTGATCCTTTGTCAGACAGAGCCAATGAAGTGATCCCAGGGGTGTATTTTCTGTTACCCATCCACTTGTCAAGGTTTCTCTTGAGCAGTGTTAGTGAGGGGCTCTGCCTGATGTAATTTGGAATTTTGCTCCAAAGCATGGGAAGTCTCTGTGACAGGAATCTATCCCTCCAGCATGTTCTATTTATTGTTGTGGTGAGGTTTAGCTCACTAGAGCGTGTGGCTCGCAGTGACTTGGATTTCTTTAGGTGGAGCATGTCCATCAATTCTGAGTTAGACATGGCTTTGTAAGTCAGGCAGAGATCACCTCTGAGTAAGTGATATGCCACTGAGTACAGCCAGAGTTTTTTCAGTCGGGCTGCATAGGACATATGTTTGAGACCAGTAATCCTCTTGGTGAGGTACTTTTATGGTCTTTCCAGCTGTTGGTAGTGTCTTGTGAGGTACATCCCAAATGGGGCATTGTACTCTATGATGGGTCTAATCAGTGACTAGTAGAGGGGCACTATAACCTCTTTATTTCTAGATGCAAACCCTTTAGTAATTAGATGGGCCACATAGAAGGATTTCCTAACTACTTTGGCAATATGATTGTCAAAGGAGAGATTACTATCTCCCTGGGTACCCAGAACTCTTATTACCTCTTCTGTATTCGGGGGAGCTGCCACCTATGTGGTAATTTGTGGGTGTTTTGTTTTTCCCAAATGGGATGACTATGCATTTTCTGGCATTTAGCTTGAGGTCATGACTTTGACACCAGGTGTCCGTCACAGTAAGGCCCTTTTGTAGGATGTCCGTGCCAGCCAGAGAGTCAATTATGGCTCCAAGTTTGCAGTCATTGGCGAACTTGGTTAGCCATAGTCCTCCTGTGTTTGCCTCTATTTTTGAGAAGTATATGCCGAACAGCAGGCGTCCCAGGACCGAGCCTTGTGGGACACCACTTGTGACTGGTTTAGAGTTAGACCTGGAGCCCACTATTCTTACCATGTGAGTTCTGTCTGTAAGCCAGTTGGCAACCCATCTCGTGACGTAGGGGTTTAGGTTCAGGCTGGTGAGTTTTTCTGTAATACCTGAGTGGGGAATGGTGTTGAAAGCCTTGGCGAGGTCAAGGTAGGCTGTGTGAACTACCTTTCCCTCGTCTATGGCTTTGGTGACTGTCTTGAAGAAGTCAACCAGGTTTAGTAGGCATGATCTTCCCGTAACAAAGCCAAACTGGGTTGGGTCAAGTGTTTGGAGGTTCCCAATGTCTTTGTTAATGAGTTCCATGATGATGCGCTCCATAGCCTTGCAGACCAGGTTAGACAGGCTTTTGGGGCGATAGTTACCAGGGTCAGTTGTGGCCCCTCCTTTCTGGAGAGGAATAACCGTTGCTGTGCACCATTCTATGGGCACATAGCCTGTGGAGAGGATGAGGTTGAACAGTGTGTTTAGGTGGGGGGTTAGTTCGTTCTGTAGTTCATGCAAGACGTAGCCTGGGACACCATCTGGTCCCACTGATGCTATATTTTTGGCTTTTGAAAGGGCTGTTTTCACCTGTGCATCTGTGATTTTTGGGATACTACACTTTTCCTGTATTGTTGTGGGCCCTTTTGGAGGTGAGAGGGGGGTAAAGTTTGCACTGAATCTATCTGCCAGGATGTTGGCAATATCAGTAGGTTCAGTATATTTTGTGCTATTTTGCACTAGTTCAGTGCATATCTGTGAATTGCCACTTAGATTCTTAACATAGCTAAAGAAGGCTTTGTGGTTATCTTTTGAATCCTTGGCTATTTTTCTTTCAAAGTTAGCCTTGGATGATTTCATGAAGAACCTCAGTTTCTTACTGATACTGATCAGGGATGTCTTTCCTTCTTGGGATTTGCTTTTTTTCTGAACTAGTTTACTCCTTCTATTGTATAGCCTGTTTATTGCAGGGGTCTACCAAACTGGTTTCCTTCTCTTAGAGGAGTGAGTCTTGGTTTTGCTAGGGATGGCATGATCCATGCACACTTGTAGGTGCTCATAGAGTGCATTTGTGAAGGTTTCTGCATCTTGAGCAGCATTATCCTTTAGCGTAGAGGCTGTGAGACTTACCACCTCTGTCTTAAGTAAGGTGAAGTTTGCTTTAGAAAAGTTTTTACTGTGGTTTTCTTAGTCGTGGGTGGTGGTGGGGTGTGGACATCCAGAGTGATTAGTTTATGGTCTGATCTAACCAGTGACGGGTTGACCTCCGGTGTGGAACACCTGTCGCCCATGCTGGTGATGACCAGGTCCAATATGTTTTCACCTCTAGTAGGGGAGTTTACCAGCTGATCCAGGCATTTGAGTTGATGAATTCCAGGAAGCGCTGGGCCTGGGAATTTATACTCAAGTAGTTTTCCCAGTGAATGGTAGGGTAATTGAAATCGCCCAATATCAGGGTGTTTGGTAGGACCTTCATATTTTCCATTGTCTCCAGAAAGGTGGAATGGTGGTCCTGGGTCATGGAGGGTGATCTGTAGCAGGCCACAATTTGCATTGCAGATTTGCCAGATGTTAGTTGCACATGGATGATCTCAGAGGTATCATGATGTGCCACTAACCTGGAGGTGAAGGTATCCTTGATGAATATGGATACACCCCCTCCTTTTGTGTTTCAGTCCATGTTCTGTGGCCAACATGTGTGGTATGAGTTGTAGCCCAGTAGTGCTGGGGTGCTCTCTGGAGCCTTGAACCAGGTTTCAGTTACTGCACAGATGTCGATGTTCTCCATATTGAGGAGTGCTTCGAGCACGTGCATTTTGAGATTTTAAACTCCTGGCATTGAGTAACATAACTCTCAGTTTTTTGTTAATTGTGCTGTTTACGGAGGTGGGTTTGACTTTTGAGCCTTGCCTAAAAAAGGCACTATGGGGGCAGCAAGAGCCTTGGCCAGTATTCGAAAGCCTGGGGGTGACAGGTGCAAGACATCTCTTGAGAAGCAACGTGGCTTGTCGAGCATGTCGTCCCAGGCTGACAGACACTGGTTCCCCTTTGAATGACACCAGAAGCTTAGCCAATTGTTGAAATTGAGAATTTTTTCTTTATACTGAGGTATCATTCTTGGTGAGGGCAGGATGCTACTCAGGGTCAGGGTCATACCAGCCTGGGCTACATGATCAAAGAGCTCTTCCATGTCTCAGGTCATTCACACCAACATGAACAATGACAGAGTCATATTTGTACTTGTTTGGGAGTGATCTGAGAGCTTGTATTATGTGGCGGATTCTGGCTCCCGACAGGCAGCTAACAGTAACCTTCTGCTTGTCCAGCCTAGTGAGTGGGACATCAGTGAGCCTGACTATAAAGTCACCTATTACTAGTGTGTTACGTATGTTATTTCGCCTTAAGGGCTGTGATTGTGCGGCACACTGATTTTGTGTTTTATGTGTTGTCTGGTTTGTGACGGGAAGTGCAAGTTGTTTGGGTGTCTGCTTTGGAGGTCTCTGATGGTTTTGCAGGTTTTTACTTAGAGCCTCTGAGTATGATTTTGTATATTTATGTGCAATTTTTGCCAGTGCTGTTTTAGTAGGTCTGTGTGCGGCTGTAGTTGTGGTGCAAGTGTTAAACTTTTCCTCTTGACTATCTGTTCCAGTCTTAGGTGGAGATAGCTTAGCTTCCAGTTTGGCTGTATAATTGCATCTCTCGCAAATGTTAGTATTTTGTGGTAGGAGGAGAGGGTTGTCTGTATACACGAGGCAGTTGTAACATTGCCTCAGGATGCCCAGATTCACTAGCTGGACTGGAGAGTGCACCTGAAGTTGCCCTTTGGTCATGCCTGAATAGTAGGGTGAGCTGCTTAGTCGCTTGGTTGGTGAGGGGTGAATAACGAGCCTTGCCCTGCTGGGCAATCAGTGTTAGGGTATATTAGTGTTTGCTATTAGGTCTGAGCAAGTGCTGGGCTGTAAGATGTTTTTTGATTGCTTAGGTTGAGAGTTAGACTAGTTTCAAAGGAAAAACTGAAGAGGAGACTTAGTGGAGCCTGGAATAATTTAACCCTAGCTAACCGGCACTGCCAGGTGCACAAAACCTTGCAAACAAGGTTTTTATAGTAGGGAAATGAAAGAGATACAAATTAGCCTAAAATGGCCAATAAACTACTAACTTCTGGGCTGGAACCACTCCTCCAGGGACAGATAGGTTGCTCAAAGCTCTCCTCTCTCACAGGTGAACAGAGAAACTTCCTTCTATCCAAGTAAGGTATGGGCAACTCAGAAACTAGTATCACAGCCCTGAATTCAGCACTAGCCTAAAAACTGGACTATACTAGCTTAGAAAGGTGGGAAACAAGGGATTATTTTGTTTTTTTGTTTTTTTTTTTTTTGAAAAGATAAGGCAAACACAGTAAAAAATACACTTAAAACAGTTTTAAACGACTACAAATGATCAGAAAAAGCTATCACACTTTAGTGTGTAGCCTACAACAGTTAAACAAATTATTTAAACAAAAAACAACTTTTTTTTTAAATTGCAGGCAGTCAAATAAGTACAATATGTGACAAAAACAAGCTTTTAAATCACAATAAATGCTGCAAAATCTGTGTTTAGGCTGAAAACAGTTAAGTACAGCAAGAAAGTACAGAAAACTGATACTTAATCACTCCAAAGTCTCTCTCCTAAGCTAGAAGGCTTGTATCAATTTAAGGCTTTCTAGTGCTACCCAGTAGGTTAGTTACAGGAAAGATGGGAAACAAGCGCAGATGTGGTCTTTTAAACCAGAAAGTTGAAAGAGATGGACAAACTGTCCAAATGGTCAATAAACTACAATTTCTGGGCCAAGAACATCTCCTCTCATGGTAGACAGGCTACCTAGTGCTTACCACTCCCACTGATGAGCTAGAAGGCTTTCCTCCAACAAAGAAAGGCTTGCGGGGCTCAGAAGCTTACCAACAGTCCTGGATACAGCAACTCTGTATCTGGACTAGGCTAGTTACAGGAAAGGTGGAAAACAAGCGCAAGTGTGGCTTTTAAACCAAAACAATGAAAGAGATGAACAAAAACTGCCCAAACGGTTAATAGCTACAATTTCTGGGCCAGGAACCACTCCTCTTGTGGTAGATAGGCTACCTAATGCTTACCACTCCCACTGATAAGCTAGAAGGCTTCCCTCCAACACGGAAAGGCTTGGGGGGCTCAGAAGCTTCCAAGAGTCCTGGATACAGCAAATTTGTACCTGGACTAGACTAGTAACAGGAAAGGCAGGAAACAAGTGCAAACACAGGCTTTTAAATCAGAAGGTTGAAAGAGATGGAAAAGCTTCCCAAATGGCCAATAAACTATAATTTCTGGGCCAGAAACCACTCCTCCTGTGGTAGATAGGTTACCTAGTGCTTACCACTCCCACTGATAAGCCAGAAGGCTTCCCTCCAACACAGAAAGGCTTGGGGGGCTCAGAAGCTTACCAACAGTCCTGGATACAGCAAGTCTGTATCTGGACTTCACTAGTTACAGGAAAGGCAGGAAACAAGCTTAGAATTCTTTTTTTGTTACAGAAAAGCAGCTAAAAAAGCAGTAAATATAATTCAAGTTGTAGTGCAGGTCAGCACACCCGAGCGTGTAGCAACACTACGGCAAATACAGTTCAAATAAATGCAATTAAATTAACAAATAACTAACAAACAAGTGCAGAAGGCAGTAAATTAGAAGGCTAACAAGCAGTAATAAGTGCAGAGTAAGATCGACTGAACAGATAGCACACAGAAGAGCAACTAAGACAGTTACAGTAAGAGCAGATGAATGAGATATATATACATATATATATATATATATATATATATATATATATATATATATATATATATATGGTTCCACTTTAAATCATTGAATGTTCAGAACATTGACGTTCTGATCGAGACCAGAACATCGATGGTCAGAACATCGAAGGTTTAAAGTGGAAGTGCCAGGTAAGTGAAAATGTAGAATTGTGGGTGTGTATGTAGGGCACCAAGGTGCCCTGCATGTTGTGTGTGTGCCATCTGAGTGTTGGCATTGCAGGTAGGGTATGTGAAATCTCCCGTTTAGCACTACCGCATATAGCGGTAAATGGGAGTTTTCCCTTACCCCACTGTAGTGCGATCTCGGAGTTGGAATATTAAAGTGGGGGGGTGTGGGGGGCACAAACCCCCACATGGGGGGTGCAGGGGGGTGAAGTTTGTGTGGTTCATTTTGAAACTTCGATGTTTTGAACATCGATGTTCTGGCCTCGATGATCAGAACGATGATGTTCTGAGCATTTGATGTTTCAAAGTGAATCCATATATATATATATATATATATATATATATATATATATATATATATACATATATCTATAAAAAACAAGTGCAGAAGGCAGTAAATTAGAAGGCTACTAACAGGTGGTAATAAGTGCAGAGTAAGAGGGACTGAACAGATAGCACGCAGAACAGCAACTAAAACAGTTACAGTAAGAGCAGCTGAATAAAATATGTATATATTTTATTTATTTATTTATTTATTTTTTTTTTTGAGGGAAGGAACAGAGCAGGATTAAGAGGCTACAGGGGTTGTCCTTCCCAAATGCTCTCTTTGTACACAGTAGGAGTGCCTGAAATCAGAATATGATCTCAGTGAACTCAGTTGAGTGAACAAATGAGATGGGCCCAGAAGGAGTATCCAAATACAAATCTACGAGAGGGGCGGTTTCAAAGTCACCAACATTAATACCAAAACAAGAACAGGGAGGGTGGCTTGGGAACTAACTGTAGAGAGTCAGCCACAACTTCAGATAATTTCTCACCACTGTTAAACAGCAGCAGAAGCTACTTAGATGGCACGTAGACTTATTTTACTTAGATTACATATGAGAAATGCATTCCTTTCCTTAGTACTAACTGCTGAAATAATCTAACCACTTATTTTGGACTCCTTATTTTAAATCATAATGCTGTGACTTGGCTTCCCATGTACTCGTTGAAGCAGATCGTGCTAATAAGAGACAGACTACAGCTGAATAGCTGCAGCAAGTAAACCAAGTGGACATAGAAAATCAGAATAATTCTAATAATACCACTTTGAAGTATCACATGGAGTCACAAAGTACAAGGAGAAGAGATACTGTCAGTGATTTAGCTTACTGCAGAGGTGGTGCTGCGGTAGCGTTGTTGCCTCACAGTTAGACGTTGCCCGTTCGATTCTCAGTTAGAGCGTCTACTGTGTGATGACATGCGTGAATGGGGGTTCCTTCATTGAAGGTTGTGCGTTAGGCCCGGCAAGCCAGCACGTAAAACTCTAATGCCAATCATTAGCGGACCGGAGTTCCACTGTGGCGACCCCTAACCGGGAAAAGCCAAAAGACACACACACCAGCATATCTGCACAATTTACAAAATGCTAGCAGAAGGTAGACTGAGCAGCTAATGCTGGATACATTAAAAACTGCAAGTGCTATGTTCTCATGAGCAGATGATTGCTTGCATGTATGGGTGGCTGTTGAAGGTTTGATGAATGTAGCTGCAATCCTTGGAACAATGTTAATTTAAGTGTGAACATTAGGTTATATACTAACTCTGATATTGCAGTACCTTAGAGTATACTCCCTTCTCTGATGTACTTTAATCAGAATAAGCTTTTTTAAGTAGCAGGATGTGAGGCTACTGTCCCCCAAAATAAAACTGCAGGTTGGTTGGCTCCTCTTGAAGAAACACTTAAAAAGTGTAATACTGATATTTGAAACTTACTGACTTTAATCTCCCTTTAATTTTTGAAATTTCATTGCTCACACACACACACACACACACACACACACACACACACACACACACACACACACACACACACACACACACACACACGCATGTGTCTATATGACATTTAGATGTATATTCATATATATACAAAACTAAAATAACTGAGGAAACCTCATTATACCTCCTGCTAAATATATATATACATATATATATATATATATATATATATATATATATATATATACCAACTTCTACAGGGGGGAAAGGGTAAATTGCCCCATCTCCATTGTTTGTAACCTCTCATAGAAACAAAGCCAGGAATATATTCCATCAGCTGTGACAGTTTTTTCCATGCAATTTTTCAATGATTGCCTGATTCTACCAAATGGATGGCATATATTTATATATCTTTATATACATACATATATATATATATATATATATATATATATATATATATATATATATACATATATATATATATATATATATATATATATATATATATATATATATATATATATATATACATATATATATATATATATATATATGGTTTACTATTGAAATGATAGTCAAGTAAGTAAACACGGATGTCGAGACATAATAATCAATCTAGGAACGGTTTTAACATGGGTGAGGTAGGGAAGATGTTTGTTGTAGGAATAATACTGAACACCTCGACCATATATGTATATATATATATATATATATATATATATATATGTGTGTGTGTGTGTTCACTTTGGAATCTCGAAATACTCCTTCCCAGGAGTTCCAGACACCTTATAGCAGCCAACAAAATCAATGAACCATGAAATATAATTAAAACCTTTTAACCATGTGCTCTTTCATTCACATCAAATAAATGAACTCGAAACCCTTGTTAAGCACTATACAATACAAATGGACATTCTGAAAAATAACCTAAACAGAATGGAAACTGAAATTAAGATTGACATTAACTTTCCTCACTATAAGTTTGAATTTAGCCGCATTTTTTGTAGCATAGATTGTACTATTCAAAAACTGAGTGAAGCTAAAATCAAGAAACTTGAGAGAGACCGGAAAGACTATTCAAATGGTACCGCCTCCCCGCCTCACCCACCTTTTCAAACCTGGCGTAACATAGAATCCTTAAGCCATGTGGAACATAATAATTCTGTTAATGGGGCTTCTAATAGTGCTCAAACACAGATTAATGGGGTACAAGACAATAATGCTGGGTCAGCCAATTGGAATAGCCGTCAGAGAGAACGGTAAGTACATTCCAATGATTCAACACAAAATCAGGGTTTTCACATTGGCCAAGGTTGGCAACAAACGAGAACACAGGGAACAAAACGGAATCAACGATCAAAAACCTAACCTCAGAGATGGAGATGATAACATCAGAAGGCCTGGCAACTAACATACATGAAGGTGGAAGGGTTACTGTTTACATGAACAAACAAGGTGACTATAAAATCTATAATTTAACTGCTAAACCTGTGAGACCTGATTTAATAGAGGTTTTAGCACATGGCCTATCATTTGTACCTACAAAAAAGGTAGATATTTCAAGGGCATTAATTGATTTAAAAGTATACTTGCAGAAATAGAACTTGCATATTTTAATGGGCAGTAATTCTTTAACAACTAGCAAATTTAGAATTTATAGTTTATTTAATCCCTCACTGCATACAACTTTGGGTATTTTCGAGCAACTTTGTGAAATGGACATTAGAAATGTACTATCTAGATCATTTAGTAAACAACATAATGTCAATTTGCAGTGTTATCAAATGCATGACCTTATTGAGTTGAAACTGTCAAATATTCGAGTTATGCGGCCTGATAAAGGCAGGGGCTTGATTTTTATGGAAGAAAGTGATTATAATTTTAGAATGTCCACTATGTTGGACAGCGAAGCTTATGAAATAGTCACTATTAATGAGCTGAATAAGACACATTTGAAAATTAGGAATACCATCAATGACATGTTCTTAGAAGGTAGAATTAGTCTTGATATGTGTAATTACCTAACAATGGATGCTGCTCTAATGCCTGTAATATTTGGAATCCCCAAAATCCACAAGGATTTGTAAAATCCCCCACTTAGACCAATTGTGGATGGTAGGAATAGAATCAAGTATGCTTGTGCCAAAATGGTAGATGGGATGTTAAAGAAACATTTACTTACTGAATTCCAGATTTGTAAGGATTCTTGGGGTTTCTTACAGATGTTAAATGAAGTGGAATTTAATCCGGAATATAATTTTCTGACAATAGATGTCAGGGATCTATACACTGGTATCCCACAAACTTTGGGCATCAGTTAGGTAATAGATTTCTTGGTGGAGAAAGGTGTAGATGGAAATGAATTAAACCTAATAGAGGACTTGTTGGAACTAATCTTAGGAAATAATTTCTTTCTATTCAACAAGAATTACTATTTACAGAAAGGCGGAGTTGCCATGGGGTCACCATGCGGGGGCACCTTCACAAACAGTGTCATGGCATTTGTTTCCCAACCCTATTTACAAGAATAATGTGAGATGGTACACACGATTCCTAGACGATATGTTTCTCTTAATAAAAGGGGAGCTAGAAGTAGCTAATGAACTACTAGAGGAAATGTCCAATATGACATCCTTTTTGAAATTTACCTTTCAATTTGACAAGTAAGAGATGGCTTACCTAGATGTAATGCTGAGTAAGGACAGTAGTAGGTACATAGCCTGCATCTATAGAAAACCTACATACTCTAATGACTTTTTATATTTCTTTAGCAATCATCCTTTACATCAAAAAAGAGCTGTAGTGAAGGGGCATCTCGTAAGAACTGCTGGAAAGAACTCGCCTAACCAGGATTTTGACAGTAAATGTCAAACTTTGAGAAATATGTTCATTAAGCGGGGGTATCCACCAAATTTCCTGGATGACATTTTTATGGAAGTTGAGAGGAAGATGATGTCAGGGCATTTCAAACCTATTTTAAATAGGAACATCTTTGAATTCAATTACGAATTGGATATTAGTATAACAACTTTGAACCCTATAGTAGAGAATGAATTTAATGTTAGTTTTATAACAACATTTTCCAGAGATGCAAGTACATTGAGAGGTATATTAAATAAGAATTGGGCCTTGATTAATGAAGATTTAACCCTCAGAGCTAAGTTAATGTCCAAACCAAAAATAACACATTGGAGAGGACCTAATATAAAATCTATCCTGGAGAGGAATTTGAAGCCATATATACCCAATAAAGGTATGAAAAAATGTGGTAGATGTCCCTACTGTAAATTCATTCTTACAACAACTTTTACCATCTCAGGTGAACAATACATAATAGATGGTAGATATAATTGTAACACAAAAGGAGTTGTTTCCCTGCTGCAGTGTCAATCATGTATCTGTTTTTATGTAGGGAAACTAGAAAGACACTTCAAACACAGAATATATGAACATCAATATAGTATCAACAAACAAAATAGAACAAATGCTTTGGCTAGACATATTATAGATGAACCTAGCCATCATTTTAAATACTTGGTTATTGGGCAAGTAGTACCAAATATTAGAGGGGGCCTGTGGACTTTGAAACTGGAAGAACAGGAACTTATATGGCAACTGAGGTTAAATGCACATTCATATCCAGGGCTTAGCAACTACTGCTCTCTGAAATGCATTTTAAAACTAAAATCATTACTGAGATAGTAAATATGCACATACACACACACACACACACACACACACACACACACACACACACACACACACACACACACACACACACACACACATACAGATCTATTTTACAAACTGGAAGTTCCTAAACTTCAAACTGCAAATGACCCAGACCATAAGATCAAAGTTTTGAA
Source organism: Protopterus annectens (assembly GCF_019279795.1). Taxonomy (NCBI): domain Eukaryota; kingdom Metazoa; phylum Chordata; order Ceratodontiformes; family Protopteridae; genus Protopterus; species Protopterus annectens. The sequence goes on along the minus strand of NC_056731.1, from coordinate 1,181,536,677 downwards.
ACTTTGAAATTGTAAAAAAAAAAAACTGTTTTATGATTTTGTGTGGGAGGGACACGCCCCCCCTGCACCCCCACACCCCTACTAAATAAATATGCCAACTCTGAGATCACACTACAGTGAGAAAAATGGTAAATTTCCCATTCCGTGCGATACAGTGATCTCCATTCAAAATGTTCAAAGTTTCAAAACTTCGATCTTATGTTCTCAATTATTTGCAGTTTGAAGTTTTGAAACTTCCAGCTTGTGAAGGGAATCCATACACACACACACACACACACACACACACACACACACACACACACACACACACACACACACACACACACACACACATATACATATATATATATATATATATATATATATATATATATATATATATATATATATATATATGTGTATGTATATGTATATGTGTGTTTATGTATGTCTATACATATACATATACATACACACACACACACACACACACACACACACACACACACACACACACAAAAAGTAAGTATTTTTGTAGATAAGGAAGCACCCCTGCACTCGGCATACATAATGCTGCACATTCACAAATCAAATGGCACACGGCTCACTTGCTCAAAGACCCTTAACCTGGTATGTGACATCAACAGAACTTGCTGGAGAGACTGATTTGTCTCACAGAGGTTACCCCACCTTTGGAACCAGCTTCCTATTCATGTTAAACAAAGCCTCATTGGCCCTATTTAAGTGCAATTTGGATGATTCGATGGGTAATCGGAAATTTACTATGGGGGTTCCACCTGTGTCCTTCTTGGACAAGGGCAATAGGTGCTTATTTTACTGTCTGCTTGACCCAGACTCCCTTTGGGAACACTGGTTGAACTTAGTAGGCTTGTAAGGGCCCTGGGGTCATTAGTCTTGTAACCTCCTATGATCCTACAGACCTATGATCTTATGAAAAGAAAAAAAGGAAATAGCGATATAACAAGAACAGTAGGAATATATAGACATGGGACCTGCAGACAATGTCCTTACATGATTAATTCAGAAATTATAGAAATAGTTCCAAGAAAGATGATCATAAGAACAAAGGCATATTTTAATTGCAACAGTAGTGGAGTAATTTATATTGCAATATTTGACCAATGTACATCATTTATATAGGAAAAACATAAAGGAGCTTGAGGAAAAGGGTATATGAACACCTTTATAATATTAATAAAAATAATGAAGACAATGTTTTGGCAAAACATAAAAAACACTGTCACAACTGGAGGTTTAGGTTCTCTGTGTTACAGCAAATAAATAGGGACCCTAGAGGATGGCACTGGCAAGATTTTGTAGAATACAGGGAACTAAGGTGGCTGTTGGATTTAGAAGCAAATAAACAGCCTGGTCTTAATGAGTGTGTTTCTGTTATACCCATATTACAATTAAAGGCGGCTAGATTGTGATTGGAATAGAAGATTTATTGTTTCAAATATGCATTTTTCTATATATATTTTCATATACTTTTTTATATATTTATTCATATGTATAATATTTTATCAGTTTGTAATAATGTTATTTAGTAAGTGGGGTTTTATTTGTTTCCAGCGGTTGCTAGGTGAGTTTTAAATGTGTGTATGCCTTTAAGAAAGTAATTACTATGGAATTTTAACAATTAATTAATTATGATCAAATGTATTTTAAATGGAGGTTCAATAGTGATTTTATAGTTCTGGTAAAGTCCTGAATGAGAGCAGGATAAAAGAGCGTAACTTTGTTTGAATAAAAGATTTTGGATTTTGGATTTTAGAATAGTGGTGGTGTACTTTGTGGACTGAATTTGTTGTATACCTTTCAAGAATTATTATATATTCCTCATTTTAAACCAATTCATTGGTGGATGGTGTTTCTTTTACAAGCCATGCAAGCAGCTTTTCATGTGAGTTCTTAGTCTTTAATTGAGGATGCTGGACCCTCCAAGGTGTTTTACTTGCTTGAGGAAAACCAAATGGTTCCTGCAGACAAAGTCATCCTGAGAAGTATTACATATTAAGACAGTGAACACAGTCACAGGCAATGCAGAATGTATATAGGATGAGCTGTCAAAGTTTAATGCAAACAATCTGAAAGTCACTTTAAATACATTGCTTAGAAAAGTGGATAATTTTTGTGTCCCAATGCATGGAGCACAATAAACAAACAAACAAACAAACATAAATTGTCTTTCCTTATTGCTTTGTCATGTTTGGACAAAAATGCTCACTTTGATAGGAACATAATGAGAAGATGACACTATGAAAACTACTCGACTGGTTGAACTAGTGTTTGCAGGAAGCTTCGATATGAATGCAGAGATGGAACATTAGAGTTGGAACATAAAGAAACCTTTTTCTTGTGAAAGGTAAAGTGGTTCAAAGCAATGTGCTTGCATTTCATATACCCTCCTTGCTAGTTACCCAAGATAAAGTTTCAGCTCTACAAAGAAGTATGTACAAAGGAGGACAAGGTGAAATCCTTCGACATGGGGGCAAAAACCAATAGTATAAAAGACGTGAGTATGTGTAATGAAGCTACATATTTACACCTACAGTTTTACAGTCTACAAGTGGGTTGTTGGAATAAGTGCCACTTCTGGGAGCGATTGACCCAAATCCCCCAACTACATTATTAGCCAACATCTATCTTAATATCCTCGCAAGCATCTCAAACAAGTGCAGCCAAAACTCTATACTGTTTTCTTATTTAGTCAAAGGCTTTCTTTTAATTGAAAGGGCTTCAGAGAAGACTATGCATAACTTCACCAGACAACTTGATAGTGAAAAAATTGGGCCCTTACAGGGCTGCCCAGCATTCCATGATGCCTGACCATAACTTCACCAAAGAGCTCACTAGTGAAAAACTGGGCCCTTACAGGGCTGCCCAGCATTCCATGACACCTGAAATAGAGCAAGAGAAAGATGATGTATGTAGATTTACCTAAGGTAGGGTTTGGGGGATTACAGCAACAGGCAAGTGTACATCCAGCATATAACCAGTGGTGCTGTCAAAGAAAGATTTACTGCAGACAGTAGTCATTTTGGAAATAAAAGGAAAGATCATGATAATGTATCATTAAGGCAGCCAGGTAAACATTATTTGACCTAGCTTTTTTTTTTTCAGTTAATCTACTTTCTTTAGTAGCATTCTAATTTGTTCTTGCAGGGACTCTGTAATTTGAAGTGACATCTTGAATCAGTTTAATATGTTACCACAGATGAGTCAAGGAATTGCTCTGATTTCAGATCATCGGTTTCTTTATATTAGCTCACTCCAGCTTCATCTCAGCAGTCCTGCTAAAATACAAATGGGAAAGAATGACAGAATACATTGTCTCTTAAATTCTTGAATATGGTTATGGTCTGTAGCGGGCCATACCAGAACATAACTGCTCTACGAGGGTCACAATGATTTAAAAGAAGATATTTCAGTTGCAGTCTCAGTGACCCAGGTTTATTAGCAGCCTTGGTGCTGTAGGATTGGCTCAAATGTCATCAGTCAAGAGGAAGGGGTTTGGGTGGTCTGGCAAACCTCAGGTGAAAGCTGTGGAGGGCATACGTCAGACAGTGTGGAACACAGATATTTGCAGTGAGGCACAATATTACTTTCTATTTTGGCATCATTATTCAGTGTGATCGGGTCTGTTAACAACAAAGCATGAGAACAACTCAAGAAAAAAGTATAGAGCATGTGCTCTTCAGATGTAGCACCATCCAGCCTTCACCTTCAAAGGAAACAAGTAAAGCAGTGGACAAAACCATACACTCTTGGGGACAATCATGTAGTAATACGAATGAGTGTTTATTCCTGTAGCGCTAGTGTTAGTTGTTTCAGTTAGTATAGTATTAGTCCAGGGCTGCATGTTAATGCCAACAGTGAGAGAGGGAAATTATGCTATTGATGTACTCCAAGGAAAGAAACTGTGAGAAAATATATTTTTGATTTTAGGATTCGAAACGTAGACTAATGAATTAATATATAACCTAACATGACATGATTAAATACCCAACTTCAGTTTTTCAAAGTATACATCTTTGTCACTTAACTAATTTAAATGTGATCCATGCTCATCCTGTTAATGCATGCCATTCAGCTGGCAATGGTGGCAGGATCCTGTAATTATCACCAAGGCAATGGTGGCAGTATCCTGTAGTTATCACTGAGACAATGGTGGCAGGATCCTGTAATTATCACCAAGGCAATGGTGGCAGTATCCTGTAGTTATCACTGAGACAATGGTGGCAGGATCCTGTAATTACAGTGGCAGTGGTGGTAGTATCCTATAATTATCACCACTAGTTAAGGCTGATGTGATCTTGTTTTAGAAGTAAACAACAACATAGACATTATATTAATAGTTCAAGCTACTTCTAAGTGACTCAGGTTTGACCTCTGTCTCTGGCTGTTGGAAGAACCATCCAGGAGATGGGAGATGGTAGCTATATGTCAGCTCAAGCATCTTTGGGGCAGGAGACTTGCTGGATGGCAGGGACTCTATCTTGTACAGAGCATAAAGATCTTAGTTTATCTCTGCAAAACTGAGCATATATTGTATACTACAGCTGGGCTGGATGCATGAAATCTTGCAATAGATTCTCTGTCATAGCAGACCTTTCTGTGGCAGTGCCCAGTGCAACTGCCAGATAGCACAGGTTAAATCTTGATTCACTGTAGATGAAGACCTTCTACTATCTGTTACCCATTCCAGATGCAAGTTATAGTTACCTGAGATCTGGAGTGTATGGCCCACCAGAGGAGTAGTAGGGAAGGCTATATGGTCAGAAGGGAAGAAATGAATTGGTAGTCTGTTAACACCATACTCAGCTATATACTGTGTTATACTGTTTCCTTGGATAATGAACAATACAATGTTTAATGCCTGATCATATCATGTCTTCTCAGAAATCAATCTCTAGTATGCCTTTACAAAGGTTTATTATCATTTAGCAGAATCACATTTGGACGATTCATCGTATCATCGACTCATTTCTGTGAAGAGATGTAATGCTAAATTCTGGGTTACATTAAATAAATACTAAATTTGATATTCCCTACCACTCCAGACCTAGGAATAAGCGTTTGAATGGGTCGAGAAGGGGGGTGAGATTGTCAGTCGGAACTATCACTGTTCAGTATTGTCATCATTTGGTTTTCGGACTTTGGTTGGAGTTGACCAAGTGTGATTCTGTTAAATGATAATAATCCTTTACAACATACACCACAAAAGTATGCACTGACAAATTCTCATTCAGAATTACAATTATCGAGCAATCTATGCATCTCTGCCAGATTTTTTGAAGATTTACTTTACATTTTTCTATCAAAATCTGAAACATTCTGTACGCATCAAGGGTTTCAGATACAAGTGTTTGTATAAAATATACACACTTCCTTTGAATGACTTTTCATATCATTTACTTTTTGCTGCCAAGGTGTTGTCAGTATGTAAGTTTTACTTACCATTACATGTAACAAGCTTATTATGTGTCCTCTGAAATGACATTTGCTGAATAATGCAGCTCTGTTTACTCAAGGTAAGTTGTTTAATCTGAATTAGAAAATGGGTGTTCTGTACATCCTTACTATGGCTGGAGATTGAATTTTCTCCAGCAAGATGTTAATATACAGGTAATGTCCAGTGAAAAATAAGTCTGCTCTTCAAGGCAGCATATTAACCTGACATAAAGCTCAGAGAGAAAAAAAAGCAAGCATCCACTCCACTATTTTTTAAACTCATTAAATAGTACTTTACTGTTTTGTGAGTATAAAATTTAAAAAAGGTAAATGAAAAAAACAGAAAGAAAAACGTGTTTGCATGTGTGTGTGTGTGCATGTGTGCGTGTGTGTGTGTGTGTGTGTGTGTGTGTGTGTGTGTGTGTGTGTGTGTGTGTGTGTGTGTGTGTGTGTGCAAGAGAGCATAAGTGAGAGAAAGACAGACAGTACATTCATCTTCGTAATGCAACAGGCAGTCCATAAGCACAAACTCCCTTAGCAATAGCATGTATCAAATTCTAATGTCCCGTGTTATTGACTGACTTCAATCCTCAGTGGTTTTACCATTGATCATTCTATGTAACAAGGGACAGAGCACCAATATGTGGCAAAATAAAAGACAATAAAGAGGGGAGAGTTGCAATGCCCTGCATTCTATGATTTTTTCATTCATTAGCTGACAGTGAGACATATCAAGTGAAATCACTCAACAAAGTGTCTGTAACTGCTGTGTGTGTGTGTGTGTGTGTGTGTGTGTGTGTGTGTGTGTGTGTGTGTGTGTGTGTGTGTGTGTGTGTGTGTGTGTGCAGGAGCACATGCGCATGTGTGTCTGTTGACAAATACTTTAGTAACTTATATTTTAAATATAATATACTTCCTCTAACAGCAATTACATATGCTATAGCAAGTTTCAAAAATTAGGCATAGGAACTATTTTACATCAAATATACAAAAAGGTATATAGTAATAAAAAATACAAAACAAGGTAACAGATAGCCCACTCTCCAATCACAATAATGCCTTCTATATGTATGTTTTGGGGAAATAATGCCCTTCCAAGGGTATAGGTGTCCTCTACCTGTGACAGTCAGCCTCACAACAATTCTGTGTGGGTGTTAGTTCCCAATAACGCACACCTTGTTGGGCATATGTTGCCCACAACTTGATATTTTACTGCTCATGGTTTTCTGTAACACCCAAACTACGTATTCATTTAGGGGGCCATATATCAGTCTTAAAACAGCTGTCATTTCGCACCAGTACAGAGAGACTTACAAGATCTGGACTTGAATCAAATGTTATAGCTACTTTTTTATCCTTAAGCACACATCAGTCACCAGACATATTTTCACACTACTTCGTATTAAGTAAACATGAAAACACTTCTGCTTACTTTTATAAAATGTATTACATTCCAGCTGTCACTCTACTCAATTCAAAATTAAATTTTAAGCTGCTATTTTTAAAGCCAAAGTTACTGTATATTAAGATGAAATTGCTTGCCTTTACTGCTAAGAAAATCAGTTTCTACTGTTCCTTTCCTTCATCAGTTATTACACATAGGCTCACAGTAACCTCATTATAGCATCTGACCATTTAGAAGTCACTTGAGAGGTAAACAATGCTTTCCACAATGTATAGATTGACTGCTGCTTTATTTGACTATCAATATGTGTTTACCTATGGGTTGACAAAGATTAAATATTCAAGCCCCATTTGTTCGAAATTCAACCTGCCAAGGATCAGAGCTCCTCCACAGGAAATCAGTGTCAACAAAATGTGCCAGCAGTGATGCCCTTTTAAGGAGAATTTCCTACTTCTTCAAGTTGTTGCAACCATGGAGTTTGTATATATATGTTTAGAGGGTGTGGGGGCATGCCCCACCACATCAGGAGGTGCAGGAAGTGTTTTTATGGTCATTTTTTGGAGAAATTAATTTGGGGATTCCAGTCCCTGGCAGGTTAATCTTTGCCCACTCACAATGGAAGCACTAATATATTCCTTTAGCAAAATTTTCTAATTATTAAAATATAAATATCGGCTTTGCCACAAGTCGCAAGTCGTCAAGTTTCTGTTCCCTGAGCATCAAGTGCCTGAGTCACAAGACACTAAGGATCAACATGTCAGCAGGGTTTGCCACCGGAAATCACTGCTGGTGTGGTTCCTATTTGTGGTTTACCATTGGAAATCACTGCTGGTGTGGTTCCTATTTGTGGTTTGCTATTGGAAATAACTGCTGGTATGGTTCCTGTTTGTGGTTTGCCATTGGAAATCACTGCTGGTGTGGTTTCTATGTGTGTGTAGGAAGGTTTCTTCATTTTTCATGTCTATGTGATGCTGGAGTTGGTTTATATCAGTCTGATTTATATATTATTAATACTATTAATTCCCCTGTGTGATGTTGACATCCTACAGAAAGGCTTCAATGAGACCAACGCTGGTGTCAGAACCATGGCCTTAAGCTCAATGCCAAAAAATGTGTCATCATCCCCCTTGTGAAAAACCCAGTTCCCTTGAATTATCACATCGATGGTAGTCCACTGAACACAGAAGGCATTATAAGAGATCTAGGAACACAGGTTGACAGCAACCTCTCTTTTGACCACCACATTGCCACTGTGGTCAGAAAGTCCTTCTATGTGGCACATCTCATTACAAAGGGTTTTACATCCAGGAAGAAAGAGGTCATTGTCTCCCTCTACTCTTCCCTCATTAGGCCAATCATCGAGTACAATGCCCCATTTGGCATGCACCTCACTAGACACCAGCAACAACTGGAGAGGCCACAAAAGTACCTCACAAAGAGGATCCTAGGCCTTAAGCACTTGTCCTATACAGACAGACTAAAAAAGCTCCAACTATTCTCTGTCTCATATCACCTACTTAGAGGCTATCTCTGCTTGACTTAAAAGCCATGTCTGACCCAGCTCTGTTAGAAATGCTACATCTAAAGAAATCCCAATCCCTCCACACCACATGCTCCAGAGACCTCAACCTCATTACCACAATCAACAGAACATGCTGGAGGGACAGATTCATAACCCAGAGACTGCCCATGCTATGGGATAGACTTCCCATACATGTCAAGCATTGCAACTCACTGGCCCTCTTCAAGAGAAATCTCTACTTGACAGAGGCACTAGGAACTAAGGTCAGGTGGCATGATGCCAGGGTAATCTTATGGGCTAAGCTTGTAAAGGCTCCAGGGCCATTAGCCTAGTACACACCTATGAACCTATGAGAGTTGTGGAAACATGTCTCCAACACTGGGGGTTACAGGTGGGGGGGGTTCTCCTTGTTCCCCTGCAAAAAAATGTTTATGGTTTAAGTGCTCACCCTCCTGTCTTTAGGGCATTTATTTTGCCATTGATGTTCATCAGATTTTAGGCATTCAGTGTTTTGTAGTAAAATCACAATACCCGTATACATTAGTGTCTGATAATCTTACTTGCTCATTGCAGTCATTGTTTGTGTGCCCAAAATCAGAATGCATGTCTTTTAATAAAAAAATGTTTCTTTTAAGTTCTTTTTTTGTTAGGAACAATTTCGTTTAACTTGTCTGTATTAATAATTTACTTCCATGACTACACAGTCTGCTATTTTTGTTGGTCTAAGGTTTCTTTTTCACCTGTTGCCTTGCTGTATCAATACACTTGCATGACTAATTTCATCTCTTTCTTGTACGGGGATGACTCTTGTATACCCCAATATAATTTGCTGTGCATTTACCTAACTTACATTCTAAGCAAAGCATTACTAAATGCACATCAAACCAAAGCAGCCCTCTCAGGATTTCTTGCACCCTGGCATAATGCAGATACGCGCTCTGTGCCGGTATGAACTAGTCTACTCTATTCTCACAATATGATCTGAAATAAAACATTTGCAAATTGAAAAAAGGTCATAGTGCAGCTAAATCACCAGATATACACACTGAAAACCATGTCATGCCATTCCAGTGACAACTGCAGTTATATCCTCTCTGTCCAGCCTAAAATCTTGGATAATGTGTTAGCAAAAACTGTAGCATACATAGGAGGTACAGAGTTCCCATTTATAAACTGAGTCAGACAATATTGCCTTCTTTACTATAAAACATACTTTTATATAATGTCTTTGAGGAGGAGTGACATTTAAGGGAAGGGAGGAATTGAACAATTTATGCAAAGATGGCTTAATGATAGTTATACAAGAAAAAATGTGATTTATAATGTTTGTAACTAGGAACATGTTGGTATGGTTTGTTTTCTTTTAGATACCTATATATTTGCCTGTGTATTAAGTGATAAGACTTAGATGGAAGAAATATTTTAACAAAATTAACATCTCTGGTGTTGAGAAGGAAGACTATATATCAAATTAATAAAAGCAAATACTGGATAGAGTAGGTATTTACTTATAAGCATTGCAATGGGAATAAAAGCAGGAAGTAGTACTGGAACATATTTCTTTTGTAATCTTTGAGAAAGTAATATACATGTAGCAGAAAGTAATATTGTATTAGTGTTTAGCATATTCAGAACTGTACAGCCTGTCATTAAAAATGCCAAGCTTATGCAAGTTATCTGCTTCTAGATATGTATTTATCTTTTTAAACTCTTGTTTTCTTTAATGTTTTACAGCTGTTTTTCAGAGGACTATGCTAGATAATGCAGTGCAATTCCTGAAGTGGAATGCATTTCCATGCCTCATACTTATATCCTGACAAGAGTTTAAAATATTTAATGCCTCTGTAGGTTTCTACCATTATTCCTGTGTTCTCTGCAGGCAATACTTGGAAAACAGGTGTATTTACTTGATGTGCTCACCTGGTCAACAAAGACTAAATAAAATAAAATGATGAGCACTGCTGATCATAGGGTTTCTGTTGCACTATTTAGACAATTTGTAGCCTGATCTGCATTAAACCTGACAGTGATGTATGTCTGAAATGCCTTTCCTGTAACAAGATACTCACTGCAGAAAGTGCACACAAACAAAAACAGTACATTAACACTAGAAGTGATTCACCAAACAGTAAACGTGATGAAAATTCTGTTCTATACCAAAATCAAACAGAGAAATCCTGCACCTTTCTGCAAGCAATAATTCACCTTTCTCAATCTGTCACTTGTAAACAAAAAAAAATGTTTGCAATCTGTAAAAGAATATTGAGAGATCCACGTTAGCTACAGGAGATGCCAGCATTCTGTTGTTCCTTTTAAAACTTTAGAACTTTTGAGCAATTTCCTTTCTAATCACATTATGAAACAAACAAACAAACAAGCAAAAATACTATGTTAAGTTGTCTTGCAAAAAGGCACAAAGTGCAAAAGTACACACAACCTACAACAACAACAATTACAATTTGGACAACAGCAATAAAAAAGGAAGTTTATACAGTGCAAGACAAGCAGTCATATAGTACTGTAAAAGTTGTAAGCTAGCATCTGGTAGGAAACTGTTCCTACTTGATTAAGTTAGAAGTCTTAGAAAGTCAGCTACAGATATATTACAGAGACAGTATAAGCTGTACTCCTACTACAGACAAGTGGTTGAGGTGAGCTCCATAAATGTCAGCAGCTCAAAGCACAGGATGTTAAGGAACACAATGCTGATCACTATTTTCCATAAGTAATCACTGCCAATGAGGTGTCTAATTGTGCCCCAACAACTATCCCCTACATTTGGAAGATTTCTCCCTTCTTCAAGTTAGTGTAACTGTGAAGCTGGTGTTCAGGGGTGTGGTAGGGCTTTCCCCTTCTACAAAAAAATCTTATACTTTATGTTTATTTGTTTTCTGTGCTTTGGGTATTAGTTTTCCATATGTGCAATGCTTGGGGTTTTGCAATTTCATGTTTCATAGCAGAATCTACATCAATAACCAAGGTTTATTTGTTTCATTGGTGCTTCTTGATCATATCATGCACAGTAAATGAAGTCTGGGACAAACTAATTTGTCCTGGTCCAACTTTCAGGTAGTAAGGGTGGGGGGGATATAGCTTTATTAGGATAATGGTTCGAGTGTTTTGTTAGGTAGTTTAGATTGCTTTGTTTGGGTTTAGTTGGTAAAAGGTTGAAGAGAAAGGGAGCTTAGGGGGAAATGATGTAGGGGAGGGAGGGACTTAGAGTAGTGTTAAGTGGTAGGGCTTAGAGGAAGTAGGCACATTTTGGCGTGAGTTGCTGCTGGTGTTGCAATGAACCCACGTCCAGATGACCTTGTAGGTATCGCAGAGTCAGGTAGGCCTTATATGGCATGTGCGGGGGAGAGGATCTGATAATATATATATATATATATATATATATATATATATATATATATATATATATATATGTATATATATATATGGATCTACTTTACAAATTCGACAGCTCACAAGATCGACAGCTATTACAACAAGACCACAAGAATGACAACTCATTTAAACAAAAATACACTTGAACAACACCTCAGAACAACAAAAAGTACAATTGGTACAACCTGCTATGAAGTATAAATTAGTCAGCTAATCATGACAACGCTGTGCTATGCACCACATTGCCGTTAGAGTAGTAGTAAACATGGAAGCCCCAGGAGTTGTAGGTAGTTCATACAAAACTATTACTTCCCAGAAAGGGAAAGAGTTACTGGTAGTAGATAATTACATATACTACCTTGAAAGCTATCGGCAAGACCGAAGATACTGGCGGTGTAGGTATAAAATAACAGAAAGTTGCAGAGGTAGGGCTACGACAGTATTAATGTCTACTGGTGATGTTTTAATGAAGTCTCTACCTCACAATCATACAGCTGAGCCAGGTGAAGTAGACCGATATAAAGTGTGTCATGAGGTTAAAACACGAGCAATGTATAGCCGTGATACTCCCTGTTTAATTCTTTCAGATGCTGTGGCCTCCACATCTCTAGGGTCGATTTGTCATATGCCTCATAGGAAAGCTTTATTACAACAAGTTGGGCATGTTTGTTGTAAGCAAATTCCCTAACGTGGAGGTGAAGAACTGACTCTAGACAATATTGACGTGTCAAAGTTCCCACTGAAAGATGGTGCTTTTGTTAGTAGGACAATGTTTGATAATAGCTCTGACACAAATGTAATAGCATTCAGTACAGTAAATAATTTACAAGATTTGAGCTTTGGTAAAGGTGTAAATATATGGCAGCTGTACTCTATTCACGGATTTGTTAAGTATGGGAGTCATAGTCAGGCTATTCCTTTACTTTATGCTTTCTTATCTAAGAAGTCCTTAAATGTTACAATTTTCTGTGGCATTGTGTGTTTAATTTATTGTCAGACCATAACGTGGATATCAGTGTGAAATTCGTGTTGTGTGACTTTGAAGTTGCAGCCCTTAAAAGCATTAGATTGAATGTACCTAATGCCAATTCTAAGGGCTGTCTCTTCCATTTCTCTCAGAATATCTGGCGAAAGGTTCAAGGGTTGGGTTTAATTCGGCACTATAACACATCCCAGACATTTCAACTAGCAGTAAAGAGCCTAGTAGCTCTGTTATTTTTATATGAAAATGAAGTGGAGCCAACATTTGATTCATTAAAAGAGGGCTTCCCACAGCAGGGACAAGAACTAATTAAGTATAGTGAATGTTACTTTACAAGTTTCAAGTCATGTTAGTGGCTAATATTGCATGTGTATTACATGTCACACTTTCATTGTTTTGAAGTTTCGTTCAAGTGTATTTTTGTTTAAATGAGTTGTCGTTCTTGTGGTCTCGTTGTTTTAGCTTTCAATCTTGTGAGCTGTTGAATTTCTAAAGTAGATCCATATATATATATATATATATATATATATATATATATATATATATATTTTTTTTTTCTCTTGGTTTAGAGGGGAATGTGGGGAGCGATAGCAAGTATTGGAATGGGGGGATGAGGTTGGGAGCCCATGGAAGGGGCAGGAGTTTTTGTCCGGGAGGATCTGTGAGCTGTTGGTGTGTGGTGCATGTCTGGAGTGTGGTGCTTGTCTTACCTGGTGGTATGTGTGGCTGTTGGCTTCTTGGTTCCCTGGTGGTCTGGTGGTGCATGGGTAGTGCTGAGGATGGACATTGGTGATCTGGTGGTGGTTCGGTGGTTTATACTTTTCGGTCCGGTTGTGGCTCTGATAATCCAAAGGGGGAGGTAGGGCCATGCTGTTTGGTTGCAGGCTTGATGCTCGGCAGCCTGGTCGATGCCCTGGTGGTTGTGGTTGGAGGCTATGGTGGGTTTGCCTTTGTGGTTACAGCCAGCAGTGGTGGTGTGGTGGTTGGGGCTACTCTGTTTGCTCCCTGGTGGGTTTGTGTGGCTGTTTGAGTCCTCACAGTTATTCTTCTGTAGTTCCAGCAGTGGTTTGCTTACGGCAGGCTGGGAATGTCCTCGCATGGCCGTTGCCTTCGCTCATGAGCGTTGGGAGCAGTGGCTGTTGTGGCTAATCATCTCAATGCTTTCCCTGTTAAACAGGGAGATTTACAGGATACCAGCGTACTTTAAATAAAATAAAATAAAAAATAAATAAATAAAATATACACAAAATTATAATCGGAGCATTAGTGGAGCATCTGTGGCAGCAGGGGGTTTAGTGGGAGATTGCGGTGGCTATGGGTGCGAGGTCCCGGCATACCTCTCAACTGTACAGAATTGCAGGATCCAGATTTTGCCTCATATTTTGATGTGTTCCTCCTAGAATCTGTACTTTTTTGGCTGATAGCAGAGGATGGAAGTCATTAAATAATGAAGAACATTTAAGTGTAATACTCCGCAGCCTGCAGAAATTCATGCTAATACAAAACCTATTCTTATATCAACTTTCCAATGTTGTAAGGGCAATATTTAAAATCTGTCCCTATTGGTCCCTCCATCAGTTTAGGCTTGGTCCAGTTCTTGCTCAGAGGTGAGAGGTATGAATCCTGGGTGCAAGACTTGCAATAGCTGATTGCTGAGATGCTTTATAGCAGCAGTAGAAAGGTGATCACTGGAATGGGATGTGATGGTGCTGCCATTCCATGGGTTATAATTCTTCCTTAAGGCTACAGCCCAGGGGTCTAGTTGTATGTTACTCTGATTATACTGTACAGGGTCCTGGGTTCGAGATGGGGCAGGGCTGGTTAGTCCATGTGATTTTTAACAATCATCATAGGCTGTTGCTAATTGTAAATTTGTGGTATGATGTGTGTTTTTTTTTCCACAGGCTAACGGGTAGGGTAGGTAAGCAAATGCATAATGGAGGTAGGGCAATGGGTCTAAGGGGGCTAGGGGTGGGATAGGTGGACTAGGGTATTGCGGGCTGATTAGTGGTATAAATGTATGTGTTGTTTTTCTTCTTGCAGATGGCTAACTTACTGGGATTATGTCAGCAGTAGCAAGCTATTGTGGCCCAGGTGGAGGAATTATTTCAGGAGGTGTTGACGTCCGAGGCAGTAATGGAGCAAGAGCAGGCACCAGGGCAGAAGAGGAGATGTTCCATGTTGAAAACTCCAGCCTTTGGGAAAAGGCAGCAGACAGGAAAGCAGGCAGTCACAGTGGGGGCATCGGCTCCCAGCACGTCTCAAGAAGGAGGTTCAGGTGATGGCTTTGCTTCATCAGTTCTGGCTGGGAAAGTGAGTAGAGAGGATCTTGGGGGGAGTGGAGATGAAGGGGAACTCTTAGGTGGGGATCTCGGGAGAGGATGGCAGGTGACAATGCACAGAGGGAGGCAACAGAGACAGCCAGATATGCTGGAGGGGAGGCGACTGGAGTTAGTGAAGGGTCAGGGGATAGTTTGGCTTTAGGCTTGGATGTAGGTCCTGAATTTGAGCTGTGGCCAGAGGATTGGTTAGCCACCCAGGCTTTGGGACAAGAGGCAGGAACGGTCTTTTTGACTTTGCATATTCCAGGGTCAGTGAAAGAAAAAATCTGGAAAGGAGGAATATGTTGATCTTTTTGAGTTGATCGATGCAGAAGGGGTGCAGTGATTAGTGGAGGCTGAGTCAGCTAATAGTAAGGACTTGGTGGCATTAGTGGCTTTGGGGAGGAAAATGGTAACTAAAATTCACCCTAGGACATGGGATAATTGGGTGGTAGGCTTTATTTACTATATGGCTATGCAGTTGGAGAAAGACAGGTCATTGGCCCTGCCACTTCTGGGTTATTTCCTTGCCATTCGGGAGGTGCAACAGTTAAGGCCAGGGAATACGTGGCTCTGGTACGATCAGCATTTCCACAAATGGAAGGCTGTGGGCCATTCGCTACGCTGGGAGGTGCATCATCCAGATATATGGTTAGCCATGATGATGGATAGTTATGGTGGCTTTAGCAGAAGGGTAAGCCTGGGAGACAGAGTGGGTGTGTGCTGGTCTTTCAATAGTGGCTCTTGGGTAGGGTGCAAATTTTCACACACTTGCTCAAGATGTGGAGGGAGTCATTCGGCTGTTTTTTGTGGTTGCCATGACCTTTCTGGGTTGAATTCCAATGTTATGGCTCAGGAGGGTGAGCTTCACTCCACGCAAGGGTTTCAAGCCATATGGGGTAGGGGTAATTTTTATGGGTCCCAGGGAAGTGGGTTCTTTAGAGGGAATAGGGGAAGAGGTGCCTTTCCCCATTAAGGTGGCAGCCCTGGGGGTATGCTTCGGTGGTTTCCTGGCCTCGCAATTAAGAATGAGATACTACAGGGGTTTCAGCAGGGGTTTCCTACTAAGTCTAGTGTGGGGGGGGTTGTAAGAACCTGCAATCAGTGCTAGGTAAAGAGGACATATTGGAGGGTTTGATGGAGAAGGAGCACCAGGCTGGGTGTTTATTGGGTCCTTTCGACAGTCTGCCCTTCAGTTGTTACATGGTGTCACCCTTGGGGTTAGTGCCGAATAAGCGAGATGGGGAATTTAGATTGATACATCACTTGTCTCATCTGGAAGGGGGTTCAGTTAATGATTTTATTGCAAAGGAGGAGGTCAGGGTGCATTATGCATCCTTGGACGATGCTGTCAAGGTGATTAGGGAATTTCAGGAGCCATGGCTGGTGAAAGTTGACATTGAGTCTGCCTTTCATTTGCTGCCAATCAGGCCAGAGGATTGGCCATAGCTGGGGATGATGGTAGGTGAGAAGTACTATTTTGACAAAGCCATGCCTATGGGTTGCTCAGTAGCATGTGTGACATTTGAGAAGTTCAGTACGGCATTACATTGGGTATGGCAGCAGGGGGTGGGAAAGCAGAAGGCAGTTCACTATTTAGATGATTATTTACTAGTGGGAGAAGGATGGGCAGGGGCCCAGGAAGGGCTGCGGGTGTTTACGAGCATGTGCGAGGAGTTGGGGGTACCATTGGCCCAGCATAAGTTGGAGGGTCTGGTGAGAGTGTTAGAATTTTTGGGATTAATGGTAGATGCGAAGCAAGGACTGTTTTGTTTGCATGAGGATAACATAGAGAGGCTGAGGATGGCTATAAGGTTGGTACTGGACAAGGATAAGATATGGATTCAGTCAGTCATGGAGTTGGGGCTTTTGAATTTTGCCTGTCAAGCTGTACACTTGGGGCATCCCTTTTTTAGGTCGGCGGCATTTATGTTGAAAGGGGGCGGGAGTAAACATCATTGGGTTAGGGTGACCAAGTTGGCTCGGGAGGATTTGTTGTTGTGGGCTTGTTTTTTGAGGAGTTTTAATGGACTTTCCTTCTGGCAGTCAGACTGGGTGGGGCAGGAGGAACTTCAGTTATTTACGGATGCAGCTGGGGGCATTGCTATGGGGGCCTACTTTGGAGGATGGAGGTTTGTGGCTAAATGGCCTCGAGCTTGGAAAGAAGAATGGAGGCATGATGTGGCCTTTCTAAAGTTGATGCTTATATGGGCAGCTTCTGTAGTTCGGAAGGATCATTTAAGGGAAAAGCAAGTAGTTTTACATTCTGACAATATGACTGTGGTGAGGGTTTTGCAAAAGAAGATGACTAAGTAGGAATTGCTATTGTTGGTATTACATAAATTGGTTTTGCAGAGTCTGTTAATAAACTTTTCATTTACAGCAGTGCATATGCCTGGTGTAAAGAATGATATTGCTGATAGCTTGTCCAGATTTCAGTTTTGCAGGTTTCGGCTGTTGGCTCCAGGGGTGGAGGAAGTACCGGAAATCCTGCCAGAAGAGGTGTGGAACTTTGGGTCGAGGTAGCCAGGAGGTTAGTGCATCATTCTTGGGCTCTCTCTACAAGGAAGGCTTACGGTAGGGATCTTTGTGATTTTGATCAGTTTGTTCTACAGTTGCCAGAAGAGGAAGGGGTATGGTCAGAGGAATTGTTGTTGCGTTACTTAGCCTGAGTTTGGGGACTAGGTAAGGGGTTGCAGACTGTTGCCATGTATTTGGCTGCTATTAGAATTTTCTCTAGGGTATCTGGATTTCAGGATTTTACAAAATCAAGGACAGCAGGGTGGATGTTGAAGGGGCGGGGGAGAGTGGTTGAAAAATGGGGGGTATGCGATGACCATTGACGAGGGCAGTATTGAAAGTTTTGTTGAAAGGGTTAAAGTTATTACAAGGTGGGTCTTTGGATTACTTTATGTGAGGCATGTTGTGTGTATGGTTATATTTTGGTGCTTTCCGTGTTTCAGAGTTGTTAGGTTCTTAGGTTGGAAGGACGTAATCATAGGTGATGGGGAGGTTGTTATTCGTTTATGGAAGAGTAAGACAGATCAACTGGGTAAAGTTTCACTGGTGGTGCTTAAGCCTGATAGGAATGTTAGCCTTTGTCCAGTAAGGTGGGCCAAAGAATTCAGGAGGAGGAGGTGGATGGGTTGTTTATCTGAGTTGATGTTTTGCTCAGTGGATGGGAAGGTTGTAACAAGTAGTAGATTCATACATTTGATTAGGAGGGTTTTCCGTTGCATGGGATTTCCAGTGGATAGGTTGGCAGCTCACTCTTTTCAAATTGGCAGGGCTTCAGATTTAGCTAAAGTGGGCAGTTCCATTAAAGTTATTAAGAGAGTGGGGGGAGGTGGTCTTCAAATGCATTTTTATCATATGTTCGATAAATGTTGTTGGTTTGATTAATTATTTTCTTTTCTTCTTTTCTAGGAAAGCAGATTGTCATCCTGGGGCACTCATATATCCATTGGGCAGGGGAACATGCATTGGTTAGGGAGAATGGTAAAATCTGGGTTTGTCCCATTTAGGATGGTCAGTGACTTGGCATGGTGTTAGGGCTCTTAGGTGGGATAGGTTGATGCATGAGTTTGAGCAAGTAAAATTGAGGTTGGGGTGTCCTAGAATATTAGTGATTCATTTGGGAGGCAATGATCTTGGAATTCTTTCTAAGAAGCAATTTGTAGATATTATTCTACAGGATGTTGAGGTTGCAGGCGTTGTACCCTGGGATGGATATTGTTTGGTCAGAGTTGGTTCCTCATTTTTGTGTTGGAGGAATGTTTATAGTTATAGGGCTATTGAATGGGTTAGGAGGTTTATTAATCTGAGATTGGCCAGGCAATTAAGAATTTTGGGGATACATACTATTGAGCATAGAGATTTTTTAGATGTTGATGTTGATTGGTATTGAGCGGATGGGGTGCATTTGAATGAGGTGGGATTGGATTTGTTTAACCTTCACTTGAAGTTGTTGTTAGAAGGTATGGTCGAGGCTATGGTTTAGGAGGGGGAACAGCCTGGGAGCAGGCTGGTGGCAGAGAAGAGGGACAGGATTGTCCTCTTCTGTTCCTTCTCTAAAGAAGATGGTCATGCATTGCATGGGGGAGTAAGTGAGCTGCTGGACGCTACTTGAATAAAGGAGAATTCATTGGTTAATGGTTGGTTTGGCAGGAGGTGAGCAGGTACGCTGCCTATTTAAGGTTGGTGGGTGAGTAGGTAAGCTGTCCTGAGATCGTTATTGATGAAGATAATTGTTATTTCTGTTGTGAATAGAGTTTATTATTCAATACTATTTAATAAAAGCTTTCAAATAGCTTTATGTGTTTGGTGTGATTTATTTAAAGGGGAGCCAGGACAAATGAAGTTTGGGACAAACTAATTTGTCCTGGTCCCGCTTTCAGGTAGTAAGAGTGGGAGGATATAGCTTTATGAGGATAATGGTTTGAGTGTTTTGTTAGGTAGTTTAGAGTGCAGGGTTTGGGTTTAGTTGGTAAAGAGTTAAAGAGAAAGGGAGCTTAGGGGAAGTGATGTAGGGGAGGGAGGGACTTAGAGTAGTGTTAGATTGTAGGGCTTAAAGGAAGTAGGCACATTTTGGGGTGAGTTTAAGGTGGAGAAGAGGGACAGGATTGTCCTCTTCTGTTCCCCCTCTAAGGAAAGTGGTCATGCATTGCATGGGGGAGTAAGTGAGCTGCTGGACGCTACTTGAATAAAGGTGAAATCGTTGGTTAATGGTTGGTTTAGCAGGAGGAGAGTAGGTATGCTGTCTATTTAAGGTTGGTGGGTGAATACACTGCCCTGGTGGAGGAGGAAACAAGGTGAGTAGGAACGCTGGCCTGACGTATGAATCATCCAGGGTGAGTAGGTACGCTGCCCTGAGATCATTATCGATGAAGATAATTGTTATTTCTGTTGTGAACAGAGTTTATTATTCTATAATATTCAATAGAGGTTGTCAAATGGCTTTATGTGTTTGGTGTGATTTTATTTAAGGGGAGGCCAGGACAAGTGCATTTTTTGTTTTCTTTTTAATGAAGAGATCAAAGAGCAGTGTATGTTTAAATGATTTGCTCATAGTGTTAAAACATGCAGACTTAAAACCTGGGAAGTAAACCCACATCTATCCAATAAAATTCAGACATGGAAGGCATGCCAAATGTATAATACATTATTTTAAAATATAAGAAAAAGTCTTCATAAAATATTTCTATTATTTAATAATAGTAAACCACTCAGTGGTATGGGTGAATAGAAGAATTTTCCATGGTGGAGACACTTAACCTACTTCTATCATGCTTTCATGGGCAAGTCTTGATTTATCCACACCTCATTGTGTGTGTATTATAATTGATAAAATCGGCGATGTGAATGTCAGTGACCAAACACGGAAATACTATAAGATCACCATAAGTAATAGAAAAATAATTTTTATCTGGGTCTACTGTAAGTGCTCACTTACGATTAGCTTACAACACAGATCCCTGCTGCCACTCGCTGGTGTTACAAGTGCCCTTACTCCCACTAATTCAATCCAAGTAACCTTAACAAAGGCTAACTATCCCTCCCACAACCCTGACCCTAGCCCTAAAATCTCCACAATCCATAAACTTAAACTCAAGCTCAGCATCTAAACCTAACCCCCCTTCTTAATCCTAATAACTCAATCATTCCTTAAACCTAAAATTCCCTCCTCTCTCCTCATCTCCCTAATCTTAACCTTCTGCTACCTTCTGTTATCTCCCTAAACCTAAAATTCCACTTCCCTCCCTTCCATAACCCTAATTGCCCAGTCACTCCCCAAACCTATAATTCTCCTCCCCTCTATAAACTTAAATTCCTTCTCCCAGTTTCCATTCCTCATTTAACTAGTCAGAGGCAAGGACTTGCTTGTGTCCATCTGTTGCAGTAGTTGTCTCTCTGAACCCATATATGATTTTGAGCACCTGCTCTGGCAGCTGGACAGACAGGGTTACAGTTATTCAAGTCCCTGGCTGCAAGACAGGGGAATTCAAGCAGCTGGGGCTCGAAAGGCTATAGATCACCCTTTATATCTTCTAGATGTGTTTGCTTCAACATGTTTATGATATACAACAAAAAGATAGCTAATTAAATGTTACCGTCAGCTTATTACAAAAAAAAAAATGTGGAATAGATTACCAGTGTAATATTCCTTAAAACGTCCACTGTATTACTGTCTTTTGGCTTACATCTTTCTGTCAAGTACTTCTGAGTAAAAGTCTCACATATACCAAGAAAGAACATATCTACACATAATGGCTCAAAGTAGAAAATACAAATATGTGGACAACATTAGAACATTGCCAATTCTGCATTGCCTGACCTGAATTAATACTCATAGGAACATCTTTCAGAATTTCTAATATTGTAAAGAGATGCAACAATCCTAAGGTAACATTATGTTCCTTCAATAAATAAAAAGATAAATAAATAAAGAGGTATTTTAAAAATATTAATGATCTGTATTAGAATTTTCATCCTTTGCATTTCAAAATTTTTACAAGAAAAATGTTCTAACAATGAAAGGAGTTACTCTTACCTAGAAAACATACCCTCTTCCTTCTGATTTTATTTTAAAAGTATTCTCATGAAGTATTTTATTGAAGAAATGGAGATAAAATCTATAATTTAGCTTCTAGAATCACATTTTATTGCTTGTAGTTCAACTGCCCCTCTATTGCACTTTCACTTTCATCTGAATCTGAGAGACTGCTAAAGTCAGTCAGACTTCATACACAGTAAATATATAAATATTAGTTTTATTCAAAAGCAGAAATACAAAACACATGTAATAAATATGACAAGTATAATGCTGTGTTGATATTAAACCAGAAAAAACACAATAGTATTTAATTGGGTGAAACACAAGTGCTCAAATATTAATTCAAGCACAGACTTTAATAAATTCTGCTTTTCTCCATGTTCACAGGAGAAGGTTAAACAGAAATATTCAATTTTATGTGTAAAAGCAAGAAGTGCTTCTTATTAGCAACAGCAAATCTGACCTTGGTGGTGATTACAGTACAAAACATGATGTATAAGGACACAGCCCCTTCGGGGTACTGAGGAGTTCTCTCACACATGAAAGGCTCAATGCCCAGTAACAATTCTCAAATCACACATCTGTGAATTTAAACCATTTGATATTTTGGACATCCTAAAACACAGTCTATTTTCCATGAAAGTGATGGTTTCAACTACTTTGACAGTGTTAGGCAACAATAACTGAAAAAGATTTCTGATTTTGTCACACAAATATCTAAGACAAAGTTGTTAATTTGCTTACCTGGCTTAGACTGATTACAGTTTATACATGAATGTTTAAGATGTCAACTTAATAATTTCTTTATACAAAATGGTAACTCATTTCAGATATAGCTCTGCATATTCTGTACACTTGTATTTTCAACCAAAAGGGGGATATCCTCTTATTGTATACTAATGGCTGTAAAGTCTACAATCTGTATGCTACTACTCTGTAATGTTTCTTTTGTAAATTTTTCTTCTCTCTGTAAACCTATGGAATTTTTCTCCCTAGGACTGCGCTGAAAATGGACACTTGTCCAGTCGGACTATCCTGGCAAACAAATATTAAATAAATATAAGTAAAGACAAAAAAATGGTCACTAGACTTTGACAATCTGCAATCATCCAACTGCATTCACAACAACCACATGCTTATCTCTTTTGCTCAGAGAGACAACTGCGATATATATCAAAAAATGTAATTACATTATGTTGTTGTGTTGTTAAAACTAAAACATATATTTATTTAAATATAGTTATTTTCCTTAGGCATTGTGTTTGTAATAATATACATTTTTCTCACAGGAAAAAAAACATTTACAGAAAAATTCAAGATGCGACAATAGAAAGCAACTTTATTGTGAAAAGCACAGAACACAAGTTAAATGTTTTACTCAAGGAATGTTACTCTAATGTTTGGATGTTTGTCAGGATGTTAAGTAAATAACATAGACACTGTGGATGTGGTCTTAGAATCCATGAGTTTTGACTGCCTTCAAGTAAGAAATGCAACATATAACAAGCAGCTTTGTGTAGCTATGGATGAACATACTTACATATAGATCACTAAAAAATATCATACCATTATAGAGATAGTGTGTTATTCACAGTTATGCACTGTGCAAGTCTCTAAATAGAACTGGTGAACATCAGTGATGTGCAGAATACATATGTGGTATATTTAAATGCAGCAGTAATGTTTTCTTCCTATATGCAGCTTTAAAAAGAACCACACAAAAATTGTGCAGAGATGTAATTATGCAAGTCAGAAAGAGTGTGCTGGAGAAGTCCTACACAGATGCATAAGATGTGCACACATGTGAAAGTCTATCATAACTTCATATGTTTGCTGAGTAATCAAGTAAGCATGGCCTTACACAAATATCATGACACTTCACTAGATGCCATACATACCTTGACATATAGCAGTGCTGGGATATGGATAAAATCACTATAGGGGTAGCCTTAATATGGAGGTGTCCAATGATCAGCACCAGTTTATTTGTTTTATATGGGTGGAAAGGGAGTGGATAGTGAAGTAGGAAAAAAGGGGAAGAGAAGGCAAGGGAAACACAGAAGGATGACAAATGAGGACTGAGCTGGAGAATCTTGGAGAAAATAGTATATAACTTTTTGTGGGATGGATCTCCTTTTCCTACAATATATAAGGCAAGAGGGGGAATGATAAGGGGAAGCCAGGGTAGTGATTTCAACAATGAAAGATGAAAGGAATATGACAAAACATAAAACAGATCAGACAGACAGGGGTTGATGAGCATATAATAGACCAGGGGTCTCAAAGGAAAGTGAAGGGAAGACAGACAAATAGAGGATGGACAACTGGCTATAGGGGATAATGTGGGACAATGCACAAGGGGTGAGAATGATACAGTAGGGTGGGTATAAAGATGATGGGGATAGGATGGAGATGTGGAACTGATGAATTACCAAACTGACTGGAGATCATTATTTAGAGCTTTGTCAAATGGCATCAAGGCAGGCAGTCCTCACTGTGGTGGAGGAGTTCTCTAGTGGCTTGATATCTGGAGTCTGCTGGTTCAGCAAATCTTTCATTGAAAGCAGAAGATGCTGGTATGGTACCCACCAGTTCTCCAGCACCCTCTCAGCTGGAGACTCTACTACTGACTCCAGTTGAGACTGCTCAAGCTAGGAAGGCCACATTGGGATACCATGCAAGAGAGAACCCACAAATTATCTATCATGAAATACTCCTGGGAAGCAAACAGTGAGGAAGGGGGGGGGGTATTTGCTCTGCAGCAGTAAATGGCTGCAGCCAACGTTCCCTAGGCAGTTCTGGACTTGCAGAATGCAGAAGAAGATGAAATAGGAATAAATAAAACCTTGATATAATAGAAGTGAGCCAATAATGGTAAATAAATCGAAAGTTAATGAAAGGAGAGGTCAGGGGACCAGCATTGTCAGCTTCCTTAGGTAGGTACACTGTTTAGCTCCATGTCTCCCTGTGCTGCAAAGCAAAATAACATAAGAAAAAGGGTATTGTTAGCATAGTACAGGTATGATTTTATAGTTTGGGTCATTCCATATTTGGGCCACTAGGCTGTCAACAATGCAGAACCCTTTAACCCATGCATATATTTTCTAATTCATATATATAACCATATAGCCTTATCTTAAAAACACTAGATAATATTACCGCATGCTTAAGTATGGACTACACTGATATCTGTTCCTTCTCCTAGTTCTGCTTTTGTTAAACAAAAAATGCCCTCTTGGTGTTATAATACCTAGTTCTGTTTTCATTTCAAGGCCTAAATCCAGTTTTATTTCAACAAAACTGACAACTTTAAATACAGGCCATAACTATAACTTACTCCTACGATATCTGTACCCTAAACTGAGTAACCATAATTTCTGAAGTCTCTTATATTATGCTTGACATATGAAACTTCTTTGTCTTTTAGTAAATTTCCTCTGAACCATATGCTCACTTGGGTTTCCTCCAAGTGCTCCAGTTTTCTACTACATCCAAAAACCTGCAGTAGATGGATTGGGCACTCTAAATTGGCCATAGGTGTCAGTGTGTGCATGAATGTGTTGTATGGAAGAAAAACGGTGGCAGGGCTTACCACTTGGCGGTGTGAACCTTGGCTGTAAATGATTGTCACTGTTGCCCAACCCTATGGGTAAAAATGGGAAGGAAGGGTTGTAGATGGATGGATGTATGGATGGATGGAGATCCAAATTTTGTAGGTTTCCTACTGTTAAATGGCAAAACACCAAGCTGTATTCAAGAATAAACCTAACCATGGATGTATACAAAAGACATAGTGCTGAGGTTTCACTTCTTTTTATTGTGATAAAATAAAAGTCCTAATCACCTTAATGACTTATTCTTAATGCGTAATACATGTCTTAAAGTCCCCAAATCACTGAAAGAGTCCTCAGTTTAAAGCCATGTGATTATTCATGAATTGCATATGAACTTTCCAAAAGTCACTAGCTGACACTTACCAGTATTAAACCATAAACCTGTTTTAGATGCATGTTTAAAGAATAGCAGTATGCTGACCTGGTATGTGAATGTCCTGTGACAGCTATAGGTTTTTCATGGGACTTAATGATATGGGCCACAACCTGTATTGGAAACCATGATAGCATGCTCACAAATGTCTTGCACCTGTACATCAGCCCACCCATTCAAACCCCAATAGCTCACATTAAAACCTAATGTACAGCAATGGAGGTTCCGCTTTATGTAATCGTGCCTGGGCACCCCAATCCAATGTTGTCTAAGTTTCGCTATGCAGCTGCATGCAGAGGGGTACAATACTGAAAACTTCTGAGGACTGTAATGAACAGATTTACTAAAGAAAGAAAAAAGTAAAAAGAAACATGACTTTAAATATATTTCCTGTGCACTCTGTGTTGATAGCCACTGCATGACACAGCAATACATGGAAGTCTCAGTCACATGTGCAAAGTTTGGAATATAACCACAGAAGAATAGAATGATACCTTTCTTATAAATATGGAATTGCAGTACTGACGTTAAAGGTAAAGATACATGTCCTTACACTCACTGCTGCAGTATTTTTAATTACATGCGATTTCCTGCCGCAGAAGCCCGACATCTGGCCAGTCTTCCAAAGACCTGAATTTAAAAGGTATGCCGAATATCACCATACACACCCTGTGTAATGTAGGGCATAAAGGTGATGTTCTGGTTTACCAAAAACAGAACTTCTTTGCCGCCAGTCTGAACATATCTTTTACAATGTCAGTCTGTTACCTGTGTCCATTTTCTGCCAATTGAATGCATTTTCATTCTCTAGGGACTTCCTACACCTGTTTTTTTTTGCAAGATAAGAGCCCTGCTTGGGATTTTGTTTTTTCTTGTTTTTTGTGTTCCTTGAGATTAATGTCATCCAGGAAGGGTAAATCCCAGTATGGGAAACAGATTCCCTATAGAGACTGGCACAATAAGTGTCGTTTTTGCTTAGGTGCTTCTCATGACCATACATCCTGTGTGACTGTCAGGCATTTGCTCTGAAAACCCTTTGCAGTACACTTTCTTCCCTTTCCTTGTATCTTGAGAACCAGCATCTTAAGCTACTCTCTAAACATACCGTGGAAGGAATCTTCTGCCCTGAGGGTCAGCTGTTAGGGAAGAACAGGTTAAAAAAGTACAACCGCAATCTTCTGCTGTTCAGCTACTGCCAGGTGTTTCTCCTGAGATCCTTATGAACCTAGAGGCTCACCTAGCTGTGTTGTCAGATTTCTTTGCCATGACCAGGTTGGAGGCTGGTGAGGATCTGGCTGGCAGCATGTCCGAAGAGTCTATTGCGGGTGTCTATCTCAGACGGTCAGAGGAAACCGAGGTTAATTTTTTCAGAGGGGCCTAGGGGAGTTCCTCAATTTCTAGTTGGGGAAGAAGTTTCTGCTATGGTTCTTGACCATAGTCCTGGATCTGAGCCTTATCAGGACATTCACTTATTAAAGAAACAAAAAATTAAACATGCTTCTTCTGCTTCTAGGGATCCACAAAGTGAGTGGTAGGCTTTTACTCAGGGGTTATTTTCTGCCTTGATGTCCTTAAAGCCTCCTCATGGGGTTTCAGTTCTTGCTTCTCCTTGGTCCTCTACTCCTCTTAAAAGGCCTAGAGACCAGGATTCTTCTGAGGATGAGTCAGATTCTGCTGATGAATCCCTAACCTATTCTATACAAATTCCTTCCCCTTTGAACTATGGGTCAGAGGAGAAGGAATCTATTAGTCCTGATGTTCCTTTGGAGGAAATTTCCTTTGGGGGCACACTCTCTAGCATGATGGATTTTTTAAGTGGGATCCATAAAAGGTACCATGAGTTGTTGCAGCTGAACTCTCCTAAATCTGTGGCTATTCCTCCTGTCTTGGCTGCTTTACTGGATGCTTTCTCCAATGCCTTTAAGATGCATTGCTCTCAACCTTCCATCTCTGAAATGAAGAACAATTAGCCTTCATAATGTGGAACAAATGGGCAAAATGTGGAACACCTACTAACAGCTTACTAACACCTTCAACTAGGAAGGTCACAGCATGGCTAAAATATGCTGGTTTTACTTATGAAAATGATCTTTTAATAAATTAATATGATTATTTTCTATTTACCATGGCTATCAGTTAAAACATTCCCAAAACTGAATGTGTGACAGAGCCTTTTGATATGGATCTTTGAGGAACATTAACTTTTTAAGACCCCAAATGAGGTACGTTCCTTGTAAGGAGGTACACTTGAGAGGTATGCTCAGATGCCTGATTTTCTTCCCCTGCTCCGAAGAATCCTATTAGGTTTTATAAGGTTCCTGAGGATTGTTATTTTTTTATATAAATGTCCTGCTGCTGACCCTTTGGTAGTATCCACAACCTCTGATAAGCCATCTCAATTGCTTCCTTCACCCAGGTTATTGCTTTCTGACAAGGACAGCAGAACTATGGAACTAAAAGGTTTACACTTCTGCTACCCTAGATTTTAGGCCTATTAATTATCAGGCCCATATGTCTGGGTATCTGTCGGCTGTTCTTTCTCAGGCCAGTCAACTTATTTTTTTTTTCAAAAAAAATTTTATTTTGAGTTTTCCAAATAAATACCAAACAGCATCAACAATGTATTAATACACTGGGTACAAAATTAAAGGTGAACAGTAGTTATACAACAACATGAAGCATCAATATTTACAACTGTGCAAAGGTGCCATCAATTATTTTGTTGCATCCATTTATCACGCTTACCCTGTTATGGGAAATCCTGTCATTACCTATCTATATAAATGCTGAAGGTATAACTTTGTGCATAAATGCCTGTGTCTTTATGATAATGTGGGTGGATTAAGCTAGCAGAATGTTAAATATCTGTTACCATATTTTTAGTTTCTTAACACTGTTATTTTTGCATCAATTACCCATTTATGAGCTAGCATGTGTTTACTTGCCATATTTTTGAATTCGGTCCAATTGATGTTCATTCTGTCCCCCCATTTAGATGCTATGTATGGTTTCATTAATAGGAATTATGTGATATGTATGGTCGCTTGATTATGGGATATTCTTGGGGGGGCTGTGAAGTAGTGTGTATTCTCATGTAAGAGTTGCTTTTTCATAGCCTTGTTTTTGCAGTTTGATTTTAATGATTTCCTTAATTTAAATAAACATTTGCAGCTCCAAAACATATGAATTAGATCTGCTTCCTTTGACCTACAATATGAATTAGAAGAATTAAATTTGTGTAATACTGAGGGAGTAAGATAGGCATTGTTGTTGATTATGAGTTGTGTGTAAGTTAACTTTTTCAAAGGCAATGCTTTATGTGTAATGTTAAAGCTTGATTTAATTGTTGTTTAGTTATTGATTAGTTACTTTTAAGCCAGTAGTTAGAAAAAAGTATATTGTCTTGGAATTTGATGTCTGCTATTAATTTGTACGTGTTGGATATCATTTTTCCCCGATAGCATTGTGATCCATAGTGTTTCACAATTGGTTATATCCACCTTGTTTAATTTGGTGTTTTGAAGGTGTTTGGAACATACTTCTCTAATTTGTCTCAAGATAATTGTGTACGATTTTGGTAAATTAAGTTGAGATCTCAAGTCTGTAATTGTATAGTTGTGGTAAGGATAGAGATCTCGAATTCTCAAGTCCTTTAATAAAGGGTAGTTGTTGAGATTTATCATTGAGTTATTAATTTTAAGTTTGGGTTATTGTGGATTGGTTGAAATATGTCCATTGCTGGCCCAAGATCTAGGGAAGTGAACAACTTTTGAACTATAGTAATGAAGTGTTTTAGAGGGTCAATGATCTTATAAGCTGTTTTATCTTTTGTGGTTAGAAAAGGAAGAGCTCTAGGATTAATTTCTGGTGATTTGATATAGCTGTGATATATTTTCAGCCAGATAGGAGACCATTTGTTGATTAAAGGGGCATATTCTGCTATCTTTAGTATTCTGCTACTATTGATAATGGTATAGTATAATTTAAAATCTGGTAAGTTTAAACCCCCTTTTACCTTTGGTAGAGATAGTTTTTGGTATAATATTCTTGTTTTTTTAGGCTCCCAAATGAACTTGGCCAGGAACGTGTGTATTTGTTTGAAGAATTTATTATGTATTACCACTTGTGTGGTTATAAATGTATAAATAACTCTGGGGAAAATATTAATTGTGATTATCGAGCCCTAGTATAGGAATGGTATTCTGAGATTGTTCCATCTGCTGCCATCTAGCATTATCATATTCCATTTATTCAGAATATTATTCTGATAAAAATCTTTTTTGTTTTGGAAAAACGTAATCCCGAGATATTTGGTTGAGTCTTTTATTTTGTATCCAAAACTGGGATTAATGATGATAGTTTGGGAGGACTTAAGGGGAAAATATATATATATTTTTTTAATTAAGTTTATAATTAGATATACTTGAGAAATAGTCAATTGCTTTTAGTAATTTGGGTATGTCAGTACTGGGGGTGTTGAAGTAAATGTTTAAATCATCGGCAAAAGCTGTGTAAAAGATTTTAGAGTTGAAGATAGATGAAGGGTTATGCTATGTTTTCTGTTTAATGTGCAGAAACAGCAGTTTGAGGTATAGATTGAATAAGAAGGGGGATAAAGGGCATCCTTGTCTCATCCCGTTTTTAATCTTTAGTCTGTTTGATAAAGTTCTGTTAATATATAGGTTAGCATAAGGGTTTTCATACAGTATTTTAATTATTTGTATAAATTTGCTAGGGAACCCAAAATAAGGTAAGAGTTGAAGCGAGAAAGTGATATTCACTCTATCAAATACTTTATGGGTGTCGACCACCATTGTGTATATGAGAGGTTTTTTTGATATTTGCAAAGGTTATCATGGCTTCAAGAGTTAAGGTGTTATCACAGGTCTGTCTAGATGGAGTAAACCCTGATTGTTCATGAGAAATAATGTTGGTTATAATGTTCTTTAGTCTATTTGCTAGAACTGAAGTAAGAATCTTAGCATCTATATTTAGTAATGATATTGGTCTGTATTTACAAGGGTCTTTAGGATCAAATTGTTCTTTCAAAACAGAAATGTTTTTGAGGCATTAAAGTGTACATCGTTTATTTTGTTGTTTATTATGTAGTTTAGTACCTGTTGTAATATTTTAGCAAATAGTGGTGTGAAGCACTTGGAAAATTCTGGTGTGAGGCCATCCGGCCCTGGAGCTTTATTTGTTTTTAGATTTTTAATTGTGCCGATTATTTCTTTTGTTGATATTCGGTTTGTTAGATTATTTTGTTGGTTAGTATCTAGTTGCGGGAAGACTATATCTTGAAGGAAAGCTTCCCTGTCCATTTCTGAAGATGATAAAGATTGTTCTCCATAAATGTGAGTATAGAGTTGTTCATAAAGGTTTATTATAGACTGGTTAATTAAATATGATTTGTTCTGGTGGCAAATTTCTGTTATAATGAGTGTGGATTTGTGTAGAGCAGTTAGCCTCACTAAGGCCCTGGATGGCATTTGAATAGTCTCTGCGTATTTGGCCAGGTTTCTCATTTCGTTAAATGATACATTTCTTATCTCTTTTAGGTGAAGTTCTTTTTGTGTTTTTCTTAGGAGATAATTGATGTTTTTGTTAAGCCCTGACATTAGTTCCAGTTCTAATTGCTTTATTTTTTCTTTTAATACAAATTCTTCCTTGGAGAATAATTTTTTATAGTGCATTGCTTTGTTAATCAAAAAGCCTCAAATTTGAGCCATTGCTGAAGCCAATTCAATGTCTGGTGGTAGTTGTGAATTAACTAGATTTAAAGTTAGGGAGTTTGGTAGCTTAGTCATGCCTTCTACCATGTCTTACTTAGTTAAGAGATTGGAATTCAATGTCCAATTGTAGCCTCTGTTAGATTGTTGTTGTTTATTGTCCCATTCAATGAAAAGTGTGATTTTTGAGTGGTCGGAAAAAAATCTGGTATGTGTATGGGTTGTGACTTTCATATTAAGGAATGTTTCAGAGATTAAAAAGAAATCAGTCCTCAACTACATTTTGTGACATTGTGTATAGAAGGTGAAGTTTTCTGTTTTATTTCTCTCCCAGAATACTTAAAGGGATCAAATAGTTTGAAGCCTTGTTTCAGTTCCCTAATTGCTAGCGTGGCCTGTTTGTTATATATTTTATTTGGGTTAGATCTATCTTTATCTGGATTTTGATAGGAATTCCAGTCACCCCCAATAATTATAAAGTTATCTTTAAATTCTGTTAATAAAGCGTATAGTGACATGATAAAGTGCTGTTGGCTGTTGCATGGAGCATAGATGTTTAGGACAAATATTGGTTTTGGAATGGCGGGGTTAGTGTAGACTATATAACACCATCTACCCTCTTTGTCAGTATCAGTTTTAATTATGTTGCCTTGGAAATCTTGCTTGATTATTATTGCAACTCCTGCACTATTTGTTTTCCCCTCTGAAGCTGTGATTTGTCTTATCCAGTTTTTATTTTCTGTTTGTCCATTATTCATTTGTAAGATGAGATTCTTGAGTTAATATTATTTTGGCTTTGGTTTTAAATATAAGATACACGAATAGATTTCTTTTGTTTTTAATTTTAGGCCTTTAACATTCCATGATTCTAGTTCCCACATTTATCTCGGTAGTGTCCTTGATGTCATAAAATATTTATGGATAGTGTGTGTATGGTTATTCAGGTAAGCTCATTTTTCATGTGTTTGATTATGGCACCTGTCTATTCCCATCCCAACCCAATGCCTAATCATTACTTCTTTGGAGCAAGAATAGTGAGGGGAAAGGAAGATGTTTTTAGTGTATGAATAATATTTTCCACTTGTATGTGTAAGAGAGTATTCTTTATCCACTGTAATTCCATATGTTTCCCTTTATAGTCAATAATAACAACAATGAAGAGAAAGCCTAGCATATCAGTTCTAATAACAACACTTCTTAATACTGTCTCCTATCCTCTTCACCTGCAAGATGCTTGTGAAAACAATTATGCAAAAGCAATCTAGTAATGCATTTATAAACAATACAACTTTTTAAACCTCTTTGTATTTATCTAGTATTTTTTTAAGCATAAGCAGAATGATAAGGGAATCAAACTCTAATACTTTGGAATTTTAACATGTCATTAAGTCAATACTATATTCTAATAGTCTCCTAACACATTCTTTGCTATAGCTCCCTATCTGATTTCCTTTAGTTCGCCAGATGTTTCGCAGTATTGAACATAATCAACATATTTAGTACCCAGAGATATATTAGTTATTAAATATTTAACATGTGTAGTATTAGGAACAGTTTACATTACTTCTCTTTCCATTGTTAGCATATATCCAAGACTAATATCTGGGTAGTACAATTTTGCTGCTATGTATGAAAGTAACATAAGACTATTGGGAGGGTAAGTTAGTGCTCCTGTTCACACTTCGAAACTTTGTATTATAAGGCTTGTCCTGCAGCCTGACAGGTAAAGTTGGAGCAACTTTTATCTTTTCAGAGATACCAATTATTAACAGATTATTACTTAATCTCTCTCCCTTATTGTTAAACTTTTATAATATAATCAGAATTAACAGAGCAGCCTCCCGAGCAAACATTATTTTATCACTGTAAAAAAGAGAGAAATAAAACACTTCTAAAGTTATGTTACGTGAGAGGTTTCTCAACACTTAAACCTACAAAATGAGATACACAAGTTAAAACTCTTTCTCGGATAATTGTAAAGTATTGCTAGTTCAGGTACAGCAAACCATGTTAAAAAAATATATATATAGCAATATGAATACATTAGCTTATATTTAGTGAATTACTTTTCAAGCTTTCAAGCTAGTGTCAAATATTACTTTGCAGTCTTTCTTCCCAAGCAGCACAAGGCTGTTAGATTTAAGGTATTGCCCAACCTTGTTTTTCCCAACGTTTATGGCCTCGGGTTACTTCGTAGGGGGAAGACAATTCATTGTAGAGTCCTAGGTGGTGGTAACCTTTAAATTGGTCCACCTAGTGAACAAAAAAACACGTTTTTAGTTCCTACTGCAGTATTTTAAGTTCCCTACTCACTGCGTGGTTGGCCGCAGAGTTTTAGAGGCCTGGCAAAGCTGGAGCCAGCTTATATTAGAAGGATCTGGACTAAAGTGACTCCCAGATGGTCAGAAAAGCATCCAGAGCTCGTTTTACCAATAATTTTCTTTCATTTTGATTCCAGAGAGGGGATTTCTTTGAAAACTATTTGGAAGGTTGCTTTAGCCTCCTTTTGATTATCTACCTTGTATTTTTCATCCTGAACTTGGAAAAGGAGTGAGTTAGGATATTTAATTTGGAATTTTATGTTTTTCTCTGTTAGATATTTGCAGAAAGGTGAGAGCTGCTGCCTTGCTTGTCTTATTTGGATGGGAAGGTCCTGTGCAAAGAAGATTTTATTTTTATTCCAGGTAGCAAAACCTTTCTTTTTTGTAGTAAATAAAATCTTTGAAACATCCTGGTAGTTTAAAAGTTTGATGTATACAGGACTGGGTTTGTTTGTTGCTTGAGATTCTCTTAAGGCACAGTGAGCTCTTTCTATGATTATCTGTTGTGAGTCTCCAGATTCCTCCAACATCAGTTGTATTTGTTTGATGGTCATTATCAGGTTATTGTGTGTAATAGTTTTAGGTATTCCCCTGATAATTACATTATTCCTTCTAGAGTGTGCTTCAAGGTCTATTAGTTTAGCTTGCGTAGCTCAAATTTCTTTTTGATTAGGCTCAGCTTTTTGTTGTACAGTGTCTATTTTTATTTCATTTTCAAGGATTTTAGATTCTGTTTTTTCCATTCTGGTCAATATTTGGTTGAAGGATTCCTCTGAATGTTCTAAATTGTAAGGAAAGATCTTGAATTGCTTGCTGTATAGGCAGTAATGCATCTTTTATGTCATCTAGGTTGGCTGGCTGATCAGATTTATTTTTATTCTGAGCTTTTGAGATATCCATTGGTTTTGTAGTCTTCTGTCTTTTAGTTGTATCTTTCTCTGGTGAAGCTAATACTGAATATTTAATTTTTGTTGTAGAGGTTTCCATGGTGTTTTCTTCCCTTGGCAGTTTGTATTTAGGTAGAATGCAGTAGTTCAGTGACTCAGCAGGGCCTTAGTACCAGATGTCATCAGCTTTATTTTTAATCTTAGTTAATCCTTCTAGTCTGTCAACTTATTTCTGATTTTCTAGACTCTGAGAGTAAAACTTCTGTTCCTTCCTTTCTAAGGACTTCCTCTCAAGCTGTTTGTCATTCTGTTAAATGTAGTTATGATGTGGTGGATGCCTCTTCTAGGACTGCTGTTTTTGGTTCAGTTATGAGAAGGTATTCTTGGCTTTGACTTCAACTGTTACCTGATGATATTAAAACTAAGTTGATGGATGTTCCTCTAGATTCTAAACTTTTGTTTAGGGAAGCTGTTGCTGGTTTATTTAAGTCCCTTCAGGATAAGGGTAAGGCCTTACAGGAACTGTGTTTGTTTCTCCTGTGCCTAAATTTCAGAGAAACTACTTGCTAAGCCTGTCTTTGTTCGTAGGCAATCATATCCTTCTACTAAAGGTAAGAAGAGTGGCAAACGGACTCCTCCTGCTAAAGGTACTCAATTTTCAGGGACTCCAAAATGTTCCATTCTGGACAAACCAGGCACTGTTCCTTGAAATTCCTCTTTCTCTTCATCTTTCTCTTTCCCTCCTGGATTGGCTTCAGATCACTCAGGATTCTGGGGTTCTTCAGGGGTACTTCATGGTGTGGAAATCCCATCCTCTGTTTATAGGCATTCCTCAGCCTCCTTGGGAACATCTTCCTTTTTACCAGAGGTTCTTTAATATTGCTTGTCTCAGGGTACTATACAGAAGGTGCCTGTGTCCCAAAGTGGGAAAGGGTTCTACTCCCAACTATTTCTACTGCCCAGAAAAGAAGACACTTGAAGACCAACTCTAGACTTCTCATCTAAACACTTTTCAAAAAGTACCATCCTTTCAGATATTATCCCTTCAGATTCCTCTCTTGCTCCGTCAGGGCTATATGGTGTCTCTGGATCTCAAGGATGCTTATCTCCATATGCAGATCCATCCTGTTTTCAGGAAGATTTTGCATTTCTCTGTTACTTCCTGGCATTTTTAGTTCTCTGCTTTGCCCTTTGGCCTTTCCACTGCCCCAAGGGTGTTCACCAAATGCCTTGCTCCTGTGATTGCCTTTTGCAGATTTCAAGGAATCCAAATATTTCCTTACTTGGATGACTTGTTGATTCAGGTGTCCTCTCCAGAGACACTTTTGCAAAATCTTAATTTTGCCATATCTCTTCTTCAGAACCTGGGGTTCACTATAAATTTCAAAAGGTCTTCTCTGACTCCTACCCAGGAGCATGTTTTTCTGGGTTGTAGGATTCAGACTGTGCCAATGCTTGCATCACTGCCCCCTCCAAAGGTCTTAACTCTCATTTCTTTCTTTCTTTTACACTCTTCTTCCTCTGTTTTCCATTACTGCCAGGGAGTTTCTGAGAGTTCTGGGTTTCATGGCATGCACCATTCTGATGCCCCTTCTGGCCAAACTTCATATGAGAAAGTTTCAGTGGTTTCTGAAGTAAGTGTGCCTTCAACATGCTCATCGTCTAGAATTTGTAGTTCCTGTTCTTTCTTGCCTCAGACAGGAACTTCTCTGGTGGATTCATCAGTTGTCTCTGAACTCAGGGATCTCTTTTCATCCCCTCTTCCCTCTCAGGAATTGTTCACAGATGCCTCAGACATGGGATAGGGGCTGACTTTTGCTTCCCTAAAGGTACAGGGGATGTGGTCACCTTGTCAGCAGAAGGAGCACAACAATGTCAAAGAGATGAGAGGTCTTCTGTTGGCTCTTCAGGCCTTTCAGTCTCTTTTTTCTCCAGGGCCTTTCAAGGTATTCACAGACAATGCCACAGTGATGTGATATATAAACAAACAGGGAGGAATGAGAACTTATCTTCTTTGTCAGGAGGCAATTTTGGTATGGGAGCTTGCTGTCAAGAGTCAAGTGACTCTTCAGACAGTTTATATCCCTTACGGTCAGAACATTGTGGCAGACACTCTGAGTAGGTCCTTAACTCAGTTCCATGAATGGATGGTTCACAGAGATGTGTTTCCAGACATTATCCACCAGTAGGGTACTCCTCAAGTGGATCTTTTTGCCTCCTCTCTGAATGGACAACTTATTCTGTTTTGTGCCAGAGTCCCAGGACCTTTGTTATGGAAGGTGGATGCCCTCTCATTCTCTTGGAAGAAGATGTTTCTTTATGCATTCCCTTCCCTTCCTGTCATTCCAAAAGTCTTGTTCAAAATTCAATAGGATGTTCCCAAAATCTTATTGGTTACTCCCTTTTGGATGTGACAACACTGGTTCCTGCTCCTTCTGCATTTAGTCAGGGGCAATTATCACAAGTTACCTCACAGGTTGGATCTAATCACACAAGACAAGGGATCTCTTATCCATCCCCACCTGTCCACACTTCAACTGACACTGTGGTTGATAGGGTTTTGATTCCTCATCGAAACCTTTTTTCTGAGGAAGTGCTGCAAGTCTAGCAGGAGGCCAGGAAACCTTTGACTAGGAAATCCTACTTATCCAAATGGAAGAGGTTTTTTTTTGGTATCTCTCTCATAACCTGGACCCACTTACTGTGGATGTTCCTTTGGTTCTCTCTTATGTGTGTGAGTTGCTCAATGCTGGTTTGGTTTAGTCTTCTGTTAAGGCCCACCTATCGACTATCTCTGCTTGTCTGCCATTTTCCTCTCCTTTAGTTGCTCGATTTGAGGTGAAACAATTTCTTAAAGGTGTCCTTAATATTAGACCACCCAGGAAGTCTGTTCCTCCTTGTTGGGATCTTAATTTTGCTTTAGAGAAGTTGACTCAGGCTCCCTTTGAGCCTGCTGCTTCAGTTTCCTTGCAACATTGTTCCTGGAAGACAGTTCTTTTGTTAGAATTTACTTCTGCCAGAAAGGTGTCTGAGTTGCAGGCCATAATGGCTTGTCCTCCTACTTTTGATTTGTAATGAGGACAGAGTGTCCTTGCACACTAACCCTTCTTTTATGCCAAAGGTGGTTAATGAGCTATCTCTTAATCAGTCTATTAATCTGCCTACTTTTTTCGCTTGTCCACAAACTGACAGTGAGATGATGCTGCATACTTTGGACATGCATAGGCAGCTTAGAGTTTATTTGGATATGACCAAGGTTATCAGAAAATATGGTCAATTATTTGTTTCTTTTCATCCTAGATCTTTGGGGCTTGCTGTATCCAGGCAGACTATTTCTTCTTGGATCTGTAAGACTATTTCCTTTTGTTACACTTTTCATGGCAAGAGCCTTCCTTTTTCAATTAAGGCTCATTCTACTACAGCTGTGGCTTTTTTTCTGGTGCTTTTTCAAAGCTGTAGATACTAATTTTATTCTTGAAGCAGCTACTTGGACTTTTGTGCATAGTTTTACAAAGCACTACAAACTGGATGGTATCTCTAGAGCTAGGGTTGGTTTTGCTAGTTCAGTTCTTCATGTTTTTTTCAGGGATTCTTCTGTCCCTTCCTCCTCCCTAGTTTCCACTTGAGCTTTGGCACTCTCCCATATAGTTAAGAATACTGCAGCAGTGAATGTAAGGACATAGTATAGTTGTGTAAAATCTTACCATAACGGTAGATGTTCTTGCCTTCACTACTGCAGTATTCACTCTCTCCCTCCATCCCTCTAGTTCTTTACCTTCCTGGATATACACATTACCTCTTGGGTTCCTTGGACTGGTGTTCCTCCTGGGGCAATCAATTCTGTTTTTGGTAAGCCTGAACATCACCTTTATGCCCTACGTTATGCAGGGTGCATACGGTGTCATTCTGCATACCTTTTAAAGTCACAAGTCTTTGGAAGACTGGCTGGATGTCGAGCTTCCGTGGCAGGGAATCCCATATAGTTAAGAATACTGCAGCATTGAGGGCAAGGACTTCTACTATTATGGTAAGATTTTACACAATTGTACTTTACTGGGGCACGGGGTTGATCACGTTCTGCCACCTACTGGACAAGCTGGGTGGGTTGCCTTCTCATCAGCTCATCAAACCTATACCTGCACTGCTCTCCTATGTTGCTGTGTTGGTGAGAACGTCTTCAGGTTCCCTTGTGCAGCCTAGCTTACTGTTGTGTCAACTAGTGTGAGTGATATCCATGGTATCCACCAGGAGAAGATTATAGCAAGTGTAACAAATGCAGAAACAATTAGAAAAGGCAGAAAGGATCACTGATTTCTAGTTGCATGCAACTATAGAGAGACCAGCACTAGTACCAGGTAGTAGCCACTAGACAAATCACCATTATTTATTATTCTTAGCAGAACTAATTTTTTCTTTCTTTTCACTAACTACTTTTAGATTAGCTTCCATCTAACCTAACTTAAGAGGATGACCTTAAATAGTTCATCTATAAATCTTCAGGTCTGCTGCAATAGTCTTCCTCCAACACTTGAGCACCATAAAAACCTCAAAACCTCCACTTTCTAGAAAAGTGCTTCAATAGTCTGCTCTCACCCCATCTGTGGTCAGTCTAATCACGTTAGGTGTTTAAAGGCAGTATAGCACCAGCCTTATACTGGATTCACGTCAATAGATTGATAGAACTTTCACTGAATCCCATTTCAGTGAAAATATTTCACTGATGTCACTTTCTGTGAACCTCAAAACAATTTGATTTTGCATGAAGGCAAGTATTGCTGCACCCCTCCATGTTGGGGAATACCCCTCCAATACACCCATATACCCACTGAAAAATACACCATCTCTGAAGTCACACAATAGTGGAGAAAAGGTAATTCTCCACTTTCACTAAAATGATTTCATTGAAATATTTTCACTAAAACAGGGTTCAGCAAATGTGGTGTCAACAGAATGACCCCATTCCCCTTATGCTTACCTATAAGTAACTATATTATGCTAATGTAACTATTCATTGCTTATACCGGTTGACAGTACAGTTTGTTTCTCATATTGTGGGTTTACCATTGCATCATTGCTTGTTAATTTTCAATGTAAGGTGTTTCTCCTGCAAGAGCTAGTTGGCAACTTGTCTTTCTAGGAAGTAAGAGGCCACTACTGATGCATTTTCATGGAAATACTGTAGGTTATATACAAAGGCTTAGGTAGTGAGGCATTGTGGGTTGAGTCTTTCATGTTATGCAAGAGATTCTCTGCTTTAAGAAAAAAATTAGGGGTCCATCCTTATCGACAAAATAAAATGCATAAACAACACATTTTCTGTCTTTAAAACTTTTTAATTTGATATTGTGCATGTTGAAAAAGTTATATTCTGCTTCTTAGTGCTTGGCCAATACATTTTAAGCAACACGGAGGTAAACCTACTGCATCATTCCATCATCAGTAAATATCATATCTTCACAACATCACATCAGTCACAACACAGCACTAGGTCCGTAACTTATACTGCCACACACACACACACGCACACACACACACACACACACACACACACACACACACACACACACACACACACACACACACACACACACACACATCCACAAAACTCATCCAAGAGTCATCAGGAAAGCAGACCTAAGCCCATAGTGTCCACTAGGTATGTTTCTGCACTGCAAAATGCTTTTGTCACATGTGACCCTATAGTTAGGCATACAGACTCCAGACTCACGAGACTGGACAGGAACAGAGTGGCAGTTAGCTATTTGTCTGGTATAGTATCCCTGAGGTCACAAGGGCTCTAAGATCCTCTAAACAAGATGCATATGACTAAGATCTAGTGGTTGCCCATGAGGGAGTGAATGGCCTGAGGTGCTAACTCAGAGGAACATGCAGAAAGACATGATGCAACTTACTTTGCATGTGTTTAGAGGCAAGCAAGACACTAGTCCTGAGTGATATCTTGCCTTTGCCTACTTTGATGATGAAATATCAAGGCAAGTTATTGGCTTTAACACTTGATAACTTGGTGTCATTCTAAGGGGAGCCAGTATGTGTTGGCCTGGGATGAAATGATAGATAAGGCTTCCTATTTTGCCAGGGATGGCATATATATCTCATACAAGAGCTTTGCATACTGGATAAATCATTTGCTGCCCCTATAGTGCCTTTTTAGGTAGAATCTCCCTACCAGGAATTCTCACATAAATCCAAATGCAATTTCAGACAACATTGTGGAGGTACTACATAATGCTGGGAGTCTAAACAAAATGATGCCCTATCTTGAGTCCCTCTTGTAACTCAAACACATTCATAATTGTGAAGTTGTTAAGATAGGGTTTTAGTGCAGTGACAGCACTCCCTATATACAAGTGTTTACAGCCTATCATTTCATCGGCCTTTGTGAGGGTATCTGTATTTTTCAGAAATACCATCATCCCACATCAAAATACTCAGGACCCTGACTTGGAGTTCCTGGAGAGCCAAGTCACCATTAATAAATCCAGCTTCATTGCTACAAATCCCCATCAATATCCCCCAAAGATCATGGAAATTAGCTTGACACAATTGAGGCATTAATATCAAGCCAAATGCCTTCTGGCTAGGGGAATTCAATTGCCCAAGCACTAATTGCCACACTTACACTTATAAAATTGGATATGTTTAATATTTTCTGAACCTTTATAATGCCAATGTAATAGAGAAAATTGTAAATCTGCCCACTAGGGGCTCTAATATCTTTGATTC
This sequence comes from Protopterus annectens, assembly GCF_019279795.1. Taxonomy (NCBI): domain Eukaryota; kingdom Metazoa; phylum Chordata; order Ceratodontiformes; family Protopteridae; genus Protopterus; species Protopterus annectens. The sequence continues at coordinate 1,181,495,385 of NC_056731.1, read as the reverse complement.
TGTACTTACCAGCCAAACCCAGTCTGTATTTTAGCCTGCATCTCCTCATCCTTCATTAAAATCCTATCATAAGTCAGTCATCTTTTCTGTTTGGCCTAGTCGTACCAACCCATAACCAAATAAGATGTTCACCAGGCAAACCTATTTCAGCTTGTATGTGGAATTACCAACAATGCCCTGCAAAAGGTCCCATCTGAGAGGGCTGCCACATTAACCTCACTTTTACCAATACCTAAACAGATACATACAAAATTCAGTACCTGTCTGCAAAAATATAATGGTGAGTACAGCAATTAATGTGTCTTGTGGAACTTTCATATTAATAAACTAAATAAGAAAAGATGGAAAATGCTGCAACCTTGTCAGAAATCCCAATTCCATTACCTCATGACCATACTGAAACATGCCAGTGAGGAACTTAAGAGTGCTATTAGAAAATGCAAAGCAGAGTATGAGCCTAAGATCAATACAGATACCAAAGAAAAAGACATTTTTTTCTTCAGTTATGCCAAGAAATGTAAGGAGTAATGTTCAGCAATGCACTAAATTCAGCTATGATATCACATATTCCAAGCACAATAATATAGCAAATATAGCAAGCAAATTTAGTGCTGAATTTACCTCATGTGCCCACATCACCGGTCACAGAATCCCTGAAAATTTCGTTTTTCCTGAAATCACCTTGGTACAAGTCTAAAATCCCTTTCCAAGACTAAAAGTAATACTCCCATGGGATCAGACAACAGATGAAGCTGCATCCTTATCACTACCAAGTATGTACTATCAGAACCTCTACTTTGACTTTTCATCCTCAACTTGTCTTCAGGGTTTATGCCCGATGCCTGGAGAAAAGTCAGTGTGACTACCCTACGCAAGCATTGACACCATCCTGGTATTGTTTCAAAATTAAACAAATGTAATGCCAACCCGTCTTATCCACTGGATTACAAATTGGCTATCTGACAAATGCCTGGTTGTAAAAGTTGCTGGTACCTTCTCCTACACTACAGATATTACTGACTCTATTTTCCTAAATGGTATTTGATGCACAAAGGTGGGGTGTGTGTTAAGAGGAGATTGGTTAACAACGTTAGACTTTGGGGATTCTTTTTTTTTTCTCAAATATTTTTTTTATTTTCAATTAAAATAACATTTACATAATATTTTTAAATATCATTTTATTACAATAGCCTGACTTTCAATTATATACACTGTATGTTATTAAATATAGAATTAACAGATCAGTTATCAGAGATACAATATTGATTATTGCAGAGTGTCCAACAAAGATATAATTTTCTTCCAAGGATTATTTACCAATGGCCTGGGATAGATTTGTAGTTCTTTGATTTTTATTTCCATCAATGCAGTTGTCTTCAGTAAAGTGTAGAATTCTTCCAAGGTCGGGGGTGTATTTGAATTCCACCTTCTGGTTACGCATTTCCTAGATATAGCAAGTATTGTCCATAACAAATACATATTTGTGTTATTCAGGTAGGGACCTTCATTTACATTTAGTATTATCAATATTTTAGTTAAGGTAAAGAATTCATTAAATAAATCTTGTAAAAATGATTGATTCCATTCCAGTATGATTTAATTTTATTACATTCATAAAAAATATGAATCCAGTCTGTTTTATTTGACTTTTTATACCTCCAGCAAAAAACATTTTTAGTAGTACTGATCTTTTTAATTCTATCTGGTGTTAAAATGCTCTATGTAAGTATTTCCAGTTAAATATTTTCCAGTACTGTGTGTTAGAGGTGTAATTAACTGATAGTATGATGTTACTTTTAATTTCTTCTGTTAACTGCAATGACTGGCCTTTTGTTAAGAACTGCCAGTATGATGGTTTGGGAATTGTTTTATATGTTATTAACTCTTTATATAGATTTGAAATGGCATTTTTCTTTTCACAACTATTATATATAAATTCATACAGAAAACTTATTAGATTTGGAATATCTTTAAATGAGGAATTATTAATTAATCTGCATAAATCTTGAATGTACATTAGAATGCTTTGTAAGGTTAACCAGTCCTGTGTTGGAATATTGTAAGCAGTTTTTATCATATGTATATCTAAAACATTTAATTTATTTACACATTGAAACCAGCATAAGAATCCATTTTGTTCCCAAGAGGTTATTGTTTCCCTATATATTTTGTGAGAAAAGTTCTTAGTGATGGTAAATGGGGTTAAAAGGTCAAACCAATGTTTTTGATCTATATTTGCATTGATACGTTTCCCAAAGGAATTGATGTAATGATTAATCAGTGTTGTTTTAGAAGGTTTTGTTATATTATATTGTATACTTATGCATGGTATGTACCAGGGTCTGTTTGATTTGTGTACTATTAAACATTTTTTTAACAGATTAAATTCATTTGTTAATATAGCCGTTGTTAATTCTTTCCAGTTGGCAAAATAATTTGGGTTTATCCAGTTTATTGTAGTTTTAAGAACAGATGCTTTTATATATATTTCTGAGAAGTTCAATCCTCCTTGTTTCCAGGGTCTAATGTGATGAGTTAGAGCTGCTCTATTCTTTTTGGGATACCATAAAAATTTTATTAAACATGAGTTTATTTCTTTAAGAATGCATCTTTCAGGAATTAACTGTATTGCTAATGCTACATATAGTATTTTTGGCAATAAGACCATTTTTATTAATTGCAATCTGTCTTCAAAAGTTAATATAATTTTGTTCCACTTTTCTATATATATTTTTATAGTTTCAATAATGTTTTTATAATTTATTAATATTGTTTCATTTATATTTTTGCATAACACTATTCCTAAATAATTTAGCTTAAGTTCTTGTTTTCCTGTGATGGATTTATCTGTAACTTCTAGGTCTTTTTTCTTATTTAAAAATAGATATTTTGATCTTGATCTATTAAAGTGTAGACCTGAAATCTTATAAAATTTCTCCATTACTTCTTCTGGCTCTCCTAATGACTCTCTGCAGTTTGATGGAGTTAATAAAATATCATCAGCAAAAAGCATTATTTTAGATATGTACTGGTCATAGACTTCTATTCATTTTATTCTTGGATTATTGTGTATTATTTCTGAAAGTATTTCTATAGCCAAAACAAATAAAATAGGAGAAAGGGGCATCCTTGTTTAGTACCTTTCGTTATATTGATAGATTCTGAGGTGAAAGGACCTAATTTAATGCAGGCTAAGTTATTAATATATATGTTTTTTTTAGTAATAAGATGAAGGAAGGAGGAAATTCAAATAATGCTACAGTTTTGAATAGATATTCCCAGTTGAAGGAATCAAAGGCTTTTTCTATGTCTAATCTGATTACAAGTGTTTCTCTATCATCTTTATTCACATAATCTATAAGAGTAAGTATCCTTTTAATATTATCATGTATGTGCCTGTTATATAAAAATCCAGTTTGATCATTATTAATTGTCTTTGAAAGTGGGATTTTCATTCTGTTAGCTAGGATTGGCATGAATATTTTGTAATCATTATTCACTAATGATATAGGTCTGTATGATGTGCAAAGGTCTGATGGTTTAATATCTTTTAGAATTGGTGTTATGAGAGAATATTTCCATAAGGGTGGTATTTTTGCTTCTGACTGGACTTCTAGCAAAGTTTTATGAAAAAGGGAGATTACTGTTGAAGGGAAGAGTTTGTAAATTTCTGTAATTATACCATCTATCCCTGGAGCTTCGTTAGACTTACTTTCTTTTATCTTGTCAACAATTTCTTTGTAGGATATAGGTTTTTGAAGGTCTAGTTTTAAGTTTTCAGGATTTTTTTTATATTGATAAGGTTTGTATCTAAGTTTATTTGGTTGGTTTCTAAATCTTCTTTTTTGAAGTGTTCCATATAATGGAACTGAAATGCTTCAAGGATGTCTCCTATATCTGATACTTTTTCCCTTTCTTTTCATGATATATACTACTAATGTTATTTGCTTTAGATTGTATTTTAATTCTTGGAGATAAGTTATGTAGATATCTGGGGGAGGTGGCTAATGAATTTATTTTTAATTTTTCCAAGGCTAGACAAGTTTTGTGTGTTAGAATTTCATTATATTTTGTATTTAATTCTTTTATTTCTTTTTGACTTCTGGACAATTCTGATTTTTTTTTTTTTTTAGATTTTGCTGTCAAGAATCTTATTTGCAAGTCTAATGATTCAGAATTCTACTCTCTAACTATGTTTTTGTACCAGCTAAGGGTCTTACCAAATAAATATGATTTTAATGAGTCCCAAACCATGACTCTACTGATTTCTGTTGTATTATTAATTTCAAGAAATAATTGTAGTTCTGACATCATCCAGGGTCTGAATTATTTAATTTTTGTGATATATGATGGAATTCTAGTTGAGAGGATTAACAGTTTAAACTCTATTTGGAGCTTCATTATCAGAGTCATGATCTGAGAAGTGGCATGGAACTATTGAGAAGCTGAGGATTTTTGTTTATAAATCTTGAACTACGAATAATTTGTCTATTCTGGTTTGTGTTCCAAATCTATGGTCTTTATGGGAAAATAATAAGGATTTATCATCTTTTACTTTAAAAGTGTCTATTAAATAAAATGAATCAATCAATTTTTTTAAGGATTTTGAAATAGTTGCTATGCAAAAAGACTTCTTGGTGGTTTCAGAAGCTTCTAAGGTACAGTTAACGTCTTCTCCCAGTAGAAGATTTCCTTTATAATTGTTGGAAATAAAATCTAGGTGTTTTTTAACCATTCCTGCTCCAGTTCCTGGGAACCAATATAGATTAGCTAAGGTCCACATTCTGTTATTAAATTTAATTATAACAAATGCTAGTAGACCTTCTTTGTCTTCATATTTATAAATAACTTTTGGAGTGATTACGTTTTTCTTCCAGAGAATTGATACTCCTTTTGTAATTGTTCTATAGGAGGATTGAGCTAAGACTGTATAGTCCTTAGGGTTCCAAATAAAGCTATTATTAGTATTAAAATGCATTTCCTGGAAAAATACTACTTGTGCCTTATTTAGATTTAAATATTTTAGTAAGTTTGATCTTTTATTTGCATTATTTAAGCCATTAGTATTTAATGATAAAATTGTTAAATCCATTTCAAGTTATTGTTGGAAGAAACTTTTTGCTTCTTTTTTATTTTGATTATAGTAGTTATACCATATTCTCTGATAACATTGGATGTTATTTTTATGTGTGTAAACGTGGGAGTGTAATTTAATGTTCTTTCTTCTTTAAATATAAGTAGGGTAAAATTCTGGTCAGGCTTTAAAAAAAGTACTTCTATAAAACATTAATTCTAAAGTATCAAATACAAGTAAATATGAATTTCCCATTAAACATGGAATGAAAGTAATTCCTAATCCAATAGATAAAGATAGATCTATTGGATTATCACTCATACCATTAACCAACAATATTAACTGAGCTCCATATGTTAAATTATTATATGGATAATTTTCTTAAAAGAGATATGAAATTCTATATTATTCTGTTATTGTTCTATAGCATTTTATATATCAGGATGGAATGTTAGTAGTGTAAACAATTATTATGTTGACTTAGAAAATATCCAATATTTAGTTACCCTTAAGAGATTCCAAACATGTCAGATATGTCATTCTGGATAAATTAAATACAACAGAGGAGCATACACTAAATAAGCCAGCAACAAATAGATTATTACTAAAATAATTTGACTAAAAGTACTCTACAGGAGACAATAAGTGATTACCAATGAAATATGAATTTACTGTAGGTGTAAAGTCTTCCTTTACCTTCCCACTCTTCAGCTCACCAACTTCAACTTACACTTATGAAAAGACATGTCTTATCAGTGGTATCCTGACTCTGAGTAGAGGCGCCCTACATTCTAGTGTGCAGTGCTTTTGCATATTTATAGATTTAGAAAGCAGAGTCTAAGAATGAACTATGATCACCCTGACAATTCCCATCCTGCATAGGGCACCTCCTGCTTCCAGAATGGGTAATCACATCAGGTCTAGAATGAATGTGAAGGTACCTATATGGTAATCAAGACTTACCTTAGGTAAGTATTAATCAAATAGTATTTAGAGCATCTTAAAGAGTTCTCGGGTCAGTTAGAATACTTTTAAGTCTCTCCTCCCTTGACCAAAAACAGAGATTTCCCTTCCCTTTCTTTCCCTTGTTTTAAATCAGTACTAATAAAAGAAATTCAGCAAACATTGTTAAACAGAAATAACATTCAGTAGTCCATCTTGTACATGACTCGCAATCCATTAAACAAGTCAGTGACTAATATTACTTTAGTAAACATTATAAAGACAAATTAGAAATAATTTCCTAGCTCTTTAAATTTTCTGATAAAGCAAAAAGTTAACAATAAAATATTTTAACTAAAAGTATAAAGCATTTCAATTTTTCCTTGCATGTATACATTTCTACTTATATTGTAGTGTCAATAGCTGTCTTTGAAATCTATACAATACTTCACTTCTTCAAATCATTCCTTTCTTAATTCAGGTTTTTTTTGTCAAAACGGCAACAATTATTCAAGGGCACAATTAATATTTAGACTGATGTTTCAAATAAATAACTTGTCAGTTGCCAATTGAGTTAGTTTAGAATGTATGGTTAGTGCAAATATAGCATGTTGCAAAAATAATATGTATTTTTTCGTGTGCTCTAGAGACTGTCATATGCAAGTGACATATATAATGTAGCATACATAGAGCAGATAGCTTATGGATTCAAGTTGTTAAAGTAAATTATGCTTAGTAATCAGGCAGTTTCATTTAAATTCACAAGTAATTTGAGAACATTTCAGTTGAGTTTCCAGGAATGTGTAGTCCAATGTGAGTAATTAAGTCCACTTTTCCTCATATACATATGTCACAATTCATTAAAGTAAGCAGAGTCTAACATCTGTCTAATAATCATTATAAAGCCAAAGAATAGTAATTTCCTAGCTCTTCAAACTTTCTGATATCGCAAAATATAGACAGTAAGCTATTTTAACTGGAAGACTAAAACATCAATACTTCCTTGTGAATATACATTTTTACTTTTACTGTAGTGTCAAGAACTGTCTTCGAAATCTATGCATTACTTCACTTCTTTCAAATCATTCATTTTACAGTTCACATTATATTTTGTCAAAACGTCAATAGTATTTCAAGGGCACATTTAATATTTAAATTGATATTTTAAATGAATAGCTATCAGTTGCCAAGTGAGTTTGTACAGAGTGTGAGGTAACTGCAAAAATAACATGTTGCAAAAAGTAATATGTATCTTTTTATGTGCTCTAGAGACTGTCAGTTTCAAGTAACATATAACGTAACTTTTACAGTGCAGACAGCTTGTGAAATCAGCATGTTAAAAGGAGTAATACTTTTTAATCAAGCAGCTACATTGTAGTGCACATGTAGTTTGGGAACATTTCAGTTGTTATTTCCAGGAATATGTAATCCTATGAGGATTAATCATAAAATATATACAAATAGTCCTATTATGTATTTATTTTACTTTGTTTAGGTTGTTTTTCATTTTAATATCTAAACATTACTTTTTCTTATTATTTGTTATCTGTGAGGCTAAATGCACTTCGCAGATTCAGTGTCCTTAGAAACTGCAGCAATTGTTTACTGTTGCTATGGCAGCGCAAATAGAATGTGAAGAAAGCTTCACTTCTCTTAACCAGCAGTACATTTTTCCCTCCTTTTTTTTATTTTTTTTTTTTTTAATGTATTTGTTAATACTAAAACAAAATAATTCAAAGGACATATGTACATGAATGGAACATTTCAGATTTAATCACGAACATGTCCCTAATCCCAATAAACATAACAGTGACCATCATTAATCTAATAATTATTGTAATAACAATTAATTAATTTCAGTATTCCAATTAGTCTACCTTAAAACTAGATTATTTTAGACTATTTATCTATGTATAGATAGTGAGTTATTAAATATATACAGACTATATTAGTATAGTAAATAGGAGAGAATTCAGAAAGGGAGACAAGGTGCACTTAAAATAAATAATGAGAAAAGAGAGAAGAGAGAAAGAAAAGAGAAAATTAAGAGAAAATACACATATACTATGTATGTTGATTTACAGTATAAATATTTAATGTGCTATATAACCCTACTTCTGTGAAAGAAAAGTACTCTGTTTTACATACCTGAGGTAATGTGAAAACTCTCGTGTGTCATCTATTTTCAAAAAATATAGATAAAGATTCCAGTAGTTAGTTACCTTTGTTTTAAAATTCCAAGCACTAAAATTGGTCCTTTAAATAATGTTAAAACAATTCATATGATAGTAGTGAGAGATTTGGCTGTAACAGTATCAGTCTTTTGCTTCTTCTTTTTGACATCTGTCCAGACATTTGTTTCTTTTGTTCTCTTGAGAGAAGGTGACATCCAATCCATATCTTCTGGTAAAGTAATCACATTATTAGTTTTAATAAATGAAGAGGCTTCCTCTAAGTCAATAAAAGTCCTCCTCTCGTTGGCATACAGTATTCTTATCTTAGCTGGATATGCAAGTTGTGCTTTGATGTTATTTTGTTTCAGAAACGTTATCATTGGCCACACTTTTTTCCTTGGTCCCATTATTCTAGATGAATAGTCATTATCAAATTTTATCAGGCTCTGTTTATATTTTAGAGGTGCCTTCCTCCGAGCAGATATTAAAATCAGTTCCTTGTCCAAGTATGAAGGAAATTTGATAATTATTGACCTACGAGGAGAGATTAAGTTAGTGGCAGTTTTCCCAAGAGGTCTGTGTGCCCTTTCAATACCAAAGGAAAGTCCTTCTTTTAAATTTAAGAAGTCAGGGATCCAGCTTGATAAAAAGGAAATAAGGAAGGAAGGCACCTCTAAAATATAAACAGAGCCTGTATTTTCAAGTAATCCGAAATTCCTGATGTTATTTCTCCTCTCCCTATTTTCCAAGTCATCTGCTTTATTAACCAACCAAGTGTTTTGTTTAAGAAGCAGTTCTTTCTGTGTTTCCTCTTCCTTAAGTCTGCTTTCTAAGTCATTTAGAGAAAACTCTATTCCTGTTATCCTTGTCTGGTGTTGTTGTAGCATTTCCTTGAGGGTGTCAGCCTGTTTTTGACTGCTTGTTTTAAGATTTTCCAGATTCTCTTTAAAATCATCCATCTTCAAAGACAACTCCTGCAGGATAGATGCAATCTGTTGCAGTTCCTTCTTTAAGGCAGCATCCTGGTGAGAATTATTTGAGTTGCTCATTTTAACAAGTGAATATATCTCCAAGGTTTTTGACAGGTATAAAACTTCACCAAAGTTTCAAATTATGTAAATTAATCCTTTATCTATAAGATTTTAAACTTTGAAGAAAAAAAAGAATATTTTTTCCTGTCTTATTTAACTAGTTATATGGAGTTCTAAAATACTACTGCTTTCAGTTAGCCATTCAGGCTCCGCCCTGTCTTTGGGGATTCTGAAGCTAAAATGATACAGCATCTAAGTTATAGGTTTGAAATGTAAAATACTTTAGGAGAATTATCATTTTTAGGTCAGTAAATCATTATCATCAAAGAAAGGTGATGTTAACCCCAGTTGTGTACAAGAACCATTATCTGTTCTCAAAGATGTCTGTAATTTATCTCCGATGTGTTGGTTGGGGGGAATGAATACAACACCTTGGGGTGCTGCTCTGTTTGAAAGGCATGCACAGTATTTTCATTTGGATACTTTTTTCTGCCCATTTGATTGGAAAATGTTTAATTTTGAAGGGATGAATCTTTAATCCAGAAACAAAAAATGGAATTTTTGAAGGTATCTATCAGCATCAGGACAGACATCAGCACCAAGCAGCTGTTGGCAAATATAAGTAAATCATCTTCTTCACACAAGTGATCTCATTCTCTTATTTCCTTAAGGATTTTAATCCAGAAAGATAGTTGTTCAGCTTCTAAAAGAAAGTCAGCTGGAGATAATGAACAATACTGTCTTGTTCCTTCCTTTAAATGGAATATGTAGGCTACATGTCTAACACTCAAGGTGAATTACTTGTATCTCATTTATAAACTGCCTAGGAATACTACATGAATCCATCACTTACTGTAAGTAATACCACCTGATGCAATCAAAGGCATTGACAAAATCAACAAAAATGGAAAGTGCGGGTTTGAGGGCACTCTCAGTGGCCTAGATTAAGTTCAAAACACCATCCAGTACATTACTTCTGCAAAATCAGTAGATAAAAAGAACTTCTGTTGTGTCACCACAGAATGAATATGGAGGGCTAATATTCTACCATATACTTTAACCTCTAGGATAATTAGAACAATGGGTTAATAACTGCTCACAAAAGAAGGGACTTTCCCTGGTTTTAGTAAAAGAGTGATGTGAGATGTTCTCATAGATAAAGAGAATTCATCCAGGGTTTACATGAACTGTAAAAGTTTACCAGACATGGAACAATTGGTGTTTTAACTTTCACACTGTTATCATTGGAGCCAGCTGATTTTTCAAGTGGTATTTCATTAACAGTGATGTAAACTTAATTTCCTAAGATGGAAATGGTGAGTGATACATTACCATGAATGTGTTAATGTGGGAGGTCAGAGAGGGTAGCACTTGCTGTAACATTTGTACTTTTTCGTTTGTGGCAGTGATAGGATTTTCATGCAGTTTGAAATTTTCAAATGATTTACTAGTAATGTCTTTTGGATTTTCCTGGTTAGGGGTCACCACAGCGAAACTCCGGTCTGCTAATGATAGGCAGTGAATTTTTTACTTTACCGAGTTGCCAGCCCGACATCCAACCTTCAAAGCAGGCACACCCATTCATGCATGCACTTACCTGCATGTCTTTAAACATCACTCGACCGTGGGGAAGACATGCAGACTCCACACAGAAGGCGCTCTAGCCGAGAATGGAATGGAAGAACCTCTTGCTGTGAGGCGACAATGCTAACTGCTGTACGACCATGCCCATGCCACCTTCAAATGATTTACTAATGCATATAAATGTTAACTAACCTTTTACGTTTTGTGCTTTTTTTCTTCACAATAACCCTGTCATTTTTGTTCTGCTGCAGTGTATAGGCTAATAACTATAGTGGTCTGTTTCCCATGGCCTACTGTCATTTTATGTATTTTTTAAATAGTAGTGTACTGTTTCTATTAACAAATATGTTTATTTATCATTTGTTGACCGGGAAAGTCCGACTAGGTTCCACAGAGCCTGTTTTCAGCGGAGGCCCGGGGAGAAATGCTCCAGATGCATGTCTTTGGAATGTGGGAGAACACAGGGAGAACATGCAAACTCCACACAGAAAGCACCCCAGCCGAGAATCGAACCGGTGAACCTCTTGCTGTGAGGTGACAATGTTAACCGCTGCACCACTGCGCCACCCTATGCCATGTCTGTTGGTGTTGTCATAATGATTAAGATGTTTACTTTGCAGAAACAAGTTACAGGATTTGACTGCTACCTTTTGGCACTGTCTGGTTATTGGCTAGGCATGTAGTACTCTGCTGACTGATTACCTACTATGAACCTATGAACCCTTTGCTATTGTTTCTTTGGTTTTAAAGGCGGTCTTCATATGATAATTTTAACTGTTATTTTTCTAGATCCATAAAGTGGCAACTTTTTGTTGTTTATATTTAAGAACTTTGGCCATCACCAAAACCATAAGCAGTAATTTAAAATATGTTCCCACACTGCAGTCATACTTCTAAGGAGAAGATTAAGGAATGCTAAATATTCTCCATTCTACATCCAAAATTATGCATCAAAGCAGGGCATGCCCAGTCTTTTAAGGTTGGAGACCTTTTCACTTTGCTTTAGGGGTTTTAAATTGAGATGATGGAGCCAAGCACATAAACACAGTATGGTATGGACTGAGAAGGATCATGGAGAAATTAGATGGCTGTATAGCTTCCAACAATGTAGATAAGTATATCTAGTAGTCCCAATGTCCAAACAGAAAAGGCATATAAAACATAAGCCCTGATTCCTGAATGTTGCCAATGTATTTATTTGTCTGTTCATTTATTTATTTTTTGTTTGTATTTGTTAATTGGGATAAAGCACTGATCCACAAGGATATTTTTCACACTCAACCTAGGAGAACTGCCTGGTTGAGTGGTTAGTTGAATCACATCTAATAAGCTAGAGTCTGTCATGAGCTACATAAAATCTTGTTTGGCATTTTATATTTCTCTCTGCAGCAGTTTTCCATTTGATAGTGAATCATAAAGTATATTAAATTCTCCCCACAAAATGTGTAATGCAGGACTTCCTGTCATTTGAATCTACTGAATAGAATAAGGTAGAAAAAAAATGATATTAATCCTTAACAAGTGCATATAGTTTGTCTAATGCATAGGGCCCGGTATAGTAGAAAATTTAGTTACAAGACACCTTCCCTCCATGATGTGATGTCAGTACATTAATGTCTCTCTTAGAAACTCAAAGAAGTGTACCTCTTTCTGAAGAGTGAGGACAGCAATGCAACTTAGAAACAGACCATGATCCAAATAAGTAGCCAACATGGTTTCTATATCTAAATTGGTTGCATACAAATTATACCAACTTTTGTTTCTGTAAACACTCATAAGTAGCATTCTGCATTTCTGGTGAATTTTTCCCCTCTTGTGCTTAATGTTACACAATTCAGCATACAATATAATATAGCCCGATGAAATGAAAAGTGCTTCCTTTCACATTTGACAGTTGTAAACAAGGAAAAAGGAAAGTATCAGCATTAAAGAAACAGCGAAGGGTCTGAAAAGGCAGCTAACAATAAGACTGCAAAGTAGAATACAAAAATATGTGTCAGATTTTACACAGTGCTTTTAAACTTTTCAAGCAATAAAATGCCTGTGGTGAATAATAAGGGTGCCAAACAGTCTAGTAAGAAAAGTAAGAACCTCTGCTCCTGCAGACACAATCCCTGTTACCTTGACCCACAAGCAATTATAAATATTCAATTCTAACACATACTCAGAATGGCTCTAATTCTACACAAGAAGTTAGACTGTAATGGATTAAGTACAACATAAATCCATCAACTCATGATCCAGTTCACAGTAATTACTTCTTTTTATCAATGTGGCTTATCTATACTGGTTTTACAAGCATTATTCTCCTCTGTTGATTTCACTGAGATTTGCACATTTTTTGATTGTTCTGGATGTTAATTAAAATTTAGTTTTAAGTGTCTGTTTCAAATCACTTCCAATGGTCGGTTCGTATGAGTTGTCGATTTTTATTTTGAAGAGATGATGAGCAGAGGATTTCCATGAAAAGATCAGCAAAGGTCTTGTAAATTCTGTCAAATTATATTCTCTGTACAGACTCAAGAGCTAATTGCCTCCATACAGGTCTGAGACTTCACAAAAAGTTCTGGGCCTTGTGACTTCCTTCAAGCAGTCTGAAGCCAATGTTGGCATGTGTTTGTTTTAGTGAATGACCTGCAGTACGGTATTAGAAATGCTGTTCTGAATGAAAACAAGAGATTATGTTCAGAATAATTTATGACTGGTGTTCCTCCATTTACCTTACAGTGATGTGGGATATCTGAAACTAGTTAGCATTTCATTCTCATGGTGCAGTTGATGGACTCATGAAAAGGTTTTTGTTTAGCAACCATTTCTGTAAAAAAGCCCAGGTGGAGATGGATTTGGCATTCTTGTAGAGTAAAGGTTTCACCCTGTTTTGCATACATATATTTTTATCTTTGTCAGCATAGTTCAGTCATTTAAAATTTTGTGCTTATGATATAAATGGGGGGCTGAGATAAGTTTCAATGCTTATTGGACCTTTTTCAAAAATATTCTGTTAATGTGTGGAATGTCTTAAGTATGTTGGCTTCCAGAAATAAGACAATGTCCAGAAGCTCTAAACTGTTTATTAACCCAGCTACTCTAAGGTTGTTCCATCTCTGACTTTTTCTAACCATCCATTCTTTGGAAAAACAGAGGAATAATACTTTTAAACTCTCTTACTGCATTCTGGTTGCCTTGTTGCTGGCAACCAAACACTGCAATTTCTAAGAATATGGATTTACCTTCCAAGCTATCAGTTCTAGCCTTATACGACACTGTTAAGGTTTTGATTTCAGCTGTATCAGGAAGACCCTGGCAACCATGCTAACTGAGCCTGTTAGATTGTTCTTACTGATCTCCAAAGAGAATGGTAAGGTTTTCTGAACATCAGCCAGGGAGATTGATCTTTCTGTTATGTTTTCTTATATCATGGAACAGTAAGCACATGAAGAGAATGCAGATACTGTAAAAAAAAAAAAAAACTTTCCTTTAAGGTGGCAGAACTTCAGGCAATAGACTTCATAAACAATTGTGAAAAGTTAACTGATGATGTTTATAAGCAATATGAATATAAAAAAGTTATTTACATCTTATGACACAGAGCTAAAGGATTACACTCTCACCATGCTCATACATTAAAACAATATTTATGTGTTATTTTCAAACACTCTGACTGTTCGATAGAAAAAGATGCAGAAAATTCAGAGCTTCTGCACAATAATGCATCACACAACCAGTTCCTTTGCAAAGAAAATTTAACCCTATGTCAGGTTCCCATTTGAATATCTAAATACCTTGTTCAGACTATTTTACTACAAAATATTAAAACGATTCAGAAGTATTGCCTTTTATAGTTCCCAAAACTGTCTGAAATAGTCAGCAGCGGGGAAACAATTTTTGGTTAAGGGGGGCAAAGAATTCTACAATAACAACCTGCTTTTATAACACTGGAACACTGAACTGATGGGGCACCTTTTGCAAAACCTCTGTTGATTCATTAACATGTATCATATCACCTCTCTGTTCTGTCAGTGGACCATCACTTTTTTATTTTGCTTTAAACATAGTCAGCCAAACTTCAAAGCTAAGTATGTGGTATTTCATATTTAGGGTAGAGTTGTAATTTTTCTTTGTGGCCAGTTGAAAACACCGCAGGTAAGAGGTGAACAGAATCCAGAAGCATAAATGTTAACCTCTTCTGAGCTCATCATGCAGGCGCATTTTATTCCACCTTTAACATTTCCCTGCCTTAACCACAGACAGTAACTTGAGAATGGGGGAAAATATATAAATATCATATCTGTGGCCAAACACGGTGATGCTTTCTTCTAGAATGACCCTATATAGGACACAGATTTAAACTGTGCTTATTATTTGGCCTTTCATCACCCACAAGCTCCACCACTATATGGAGGGATTATGACATTTTAATAAACTTTCTTTAGGGAGGATTTCATTTAATATCAGCACCAAGTCATATAATTATTACCCCCACTATTTAAATTTTAATATCTTATTCTAAAAACTGTAAAGAGTAAAACATTTCCATTTTGTATCATCAAGGTAGTGACTCATTCCGCGGTGGTGCAGCGGTAGCGTTGTAGCTTCACAGCAAGAGGTTCTCCCATTTGATTCTCAGCTAGTGTGCAGGGAGTGCCTTTTTTGTGGAGTCTGCATGTCCTCCCCACGGGTCGAGTGGCGTTTCGAAAGATATGTGTGAATGGGCGTGCCTTCGTTGAAGGATGGGCATCGAGCTGGCAACTCGGCACCATGAAAATCTACAGCCAATCATTAGTGGACCGGAGTTCCACTGTGGCAACCCCTAACTGGGAAAAGCCGAAAGACAACAACAACAACAATATCATCAAGGTAGTGACCCATTGATTAAGCTTTCAGAATTAGTACTTATCCAGAACTTTAATCTATAGGATGTCCTTATTTATTACATCTATTCAGTTCTATAAAAATACCAAATTAGAGAACCTTAAAATCAGTGTGCAACAATATCAAATATAAATTGAACAACTATTGCAATCACCTCTATCTTACAATTGCACGTCATAAATAATGCTGCCATTTTGTGACTTGGCTTTGTATGTCACAAATGAGGTTGCTGAACTCTGCCATCTATGCTACATCACAACATGGGATTCAGAAATGGGACTCTGAGTGAAGCACTCATGAATAAATAATTAGTCGATTTTGCACATTGCACTAAACTGCAAGGCAGCTTAACATAGCTACCCTCACTCAGCAAGATACTGTCTCTGGCAAACTGATGGTGCAATTATGTCATAAAGCAACTCAACAAAAGGCCATGTATGCTTGTTAATTTTTAGCATACTAAACACTGGGAAAATGTGGAAGCTTTTATATAGCTGTATAGTACAAGTATAAATTAAGAGTGTAATACATTTTCAAAATACAAGAAAAAAATATAGAATAAGGGAATCACAAATGGACTCTGAAAGAAGAAATTAAGTGATTTTGTCTTTATTATAAAAAAAAATCATACAGTGGAACTAGAGCACCATGTCTGACTTGATCTCAGTGCACTAGATGTCCACAGCAGATCTAAGCCAGAAATGTTGGTTTTGCATTGCTAAGCCACAGGGTTGACTGACTTTTGGCATAAGGGTACCTGCCTTTACTTCCAAACTAGGTATTAGTTGTGTGGGGGAAGTTTGGGGGTGCTTAGTGTGAACAGCTTGTGCTAAGCTGAAGACAGCTTACGTTCAGTGTCTAGTTATTTAATGAATCATTGCATGCCATTGTACCTTTCTCTTACCCATAACTACCATTTGCAGATAGTAAAAAAGGTTTTCTGCATCTTGTACCTAGCCTGGGGTTTTATTACACAGGGAGGGAGGTTTCTTTTTTTAAAGTTGTTGAAATTATTATATTTTGTTGAATTTTTCCTTGTCCATTCCAAAACATGAGTCATGTATTCCCTGTCCTTTCTATTTAAGGTACATTCTGTTCTTCCACAAAAGAGAACATCCATTCTATTGTGTGTATAAATTGGTATTATTGGATGCTGTAGAGTGCCTTATTTCCTTCAGTTTTGGAAACCTTATAACTGTTGCAGGTTATTTTAGCAATAAACCACAAATGTGTGGAGATAAATCCCAATATGTTCTTACACAGGCGTGCGTTATTCCTATTATTCAATCATATTATTTAAGAAAGAAACTGCTTACCTTTCTTAAATAAGGTATTTGTATGAAGGTGCTTCTGTCTTCTTCCTCGTTGTCTTCTATATGCTGATATATGACGAATGCATATGGGACTTACGTTCCCATGCTTGCACAGTACATCAGTGCAGTGCAAGAGAAGTGACAGACAGAAGAGATTCTCTGTTGCTGTTTTTTTTTCCAACCATTTAAAAAAAACAGAAATTTTACATGAACAATAAAAACATACAAGGACAATTGGGTATGTTTCTGTTTCTTCAGTTTTGAAGAACGTACCTATTTGTTTTTCATATTTTGCTCTATAAAAGAGTTTTATAATGCTGTTATTCAATATATGCAAGTAGAAAGTCTGGCTGTTCAATGCTACTTCAGTGGCTAGACTTTTTTCTGTTGGTATATGCTCAATTTACAATAGGCACACTGGTTAGGCTGTCCAATCAATGTGCTCATTTTTGAATAGTAATGAGTTTATTGTATGATTCGCTTTATACAATGCATATAAAAATCCCTTGCAATTTGTAGTCAGCCTCCTTGCTAGAAGCTTGGCCATGATTTTGATGTGAAATATTTTCCCTTTTTGTTTCTCTAATATAATATGACCGTATCAGTGCGTGGGGAACTCAGATTTCATCCATATTGGAAAGAGTGCTATTTGGATATGATGGCTCAACCCAGATGATTAAATTTCAGCCCCCTACCATGGCTACATATATGAATTACCTGCAATTCTGCCATCCTGTGTATTTATTACACAGTAGTACTATTTTAAAAAGATATGCCTTACATTTTTAAAATAATACAGTTATAGAATACATACACTCTATTCCCATTTAATGTAACTGCTCTGTCACAGGCCACCAGGAAAAACTTAGCAGAATGATGTTCACAGGCACGTGCCAGTATATCTGGCAACAAATTCACAGTGCATTGTTTCAGAGCACTTCGTGAAACTGCACGTGTGGTAGAACAAGCAAAAAATTTAATGTAATGCTTCTAATACCAGAAATATGTAAAATTACAAATGGAGTTTATATCAAGTTGAAAACTATAAGGCATTATTTGAAATATTTCTGTAGCCACGTTGACTTGTGTTTCACTGTGGCTAGAAACTTGGTGGTATGGTATATTGCAATGCACTTCAGTGGGAGGCAAATTGCTGCCATGGTTAATAAGAATTTTAGCACTACTAATCTTGGTCTTTCCTTTACATTCTGATCTGTAGAATAAAAAAACCCAGTATATCTTTTCAGTCTGAATCAACATTGCCTTCTTATATATTCAGAATAGCCAAGGGGTAGTCAATTCACCATATTCTTTCTTCCTATGTTCTACTGCAGCCCATACTTTCTCAGATT
Organism: Protopterus annectens; assembly: GCF_019279795.1. NCBI lineage: Eukaryota > Metazoa > Chordata > Ceratodontiformes > Protopteridae > Protopterus > Protopterus annectens. The sequence continues at coordinate 1,181,477,043 of NC_056731.1, read as the reverse complement.
TGATCTTCTACGTCAAATTTCCTAAGTTGTTTTATTTCTCTTGTAAATGTTGGATTTGTCAAATGAAAAATATGTGGTGTATCTAATTCCTGAATCATTTTTTTCTTGCTGTTCACCAGTTTGTGTGGGGTCTGATTGCTGTGGGCAGTGCGAGTAAATTATTTCTTTTAATTCATCATTTCGTCCAATGCATAATATAAAAACAGTAATGTTTTCAAAAACTCTGAACTATATAGTCACTGATAGTATTTCTGCATGTTTGTTATTATCTGTACTTAGCCAAAAGACAGACTAATAGTCAATTAAGCTTTTGGGAATGATGTTCTCATCCACTATTGGAACAAGCTCAACAGAACATTACTTTGGCAATCACATCTCAACAAAATACCTGAATAACATCAAAGTAAGAGCAGTAATCTGAAACTAGCCACCCTGTACCTGCCACATAAGGGAAAGTCCCTAACCCACTGAAATTATATATCCCAAATCTACAGTCATACAATGCTGGGGATGGGTGAAACTCCCTAAAATGGTGCTCAGCAGTCTTGACAAATCACTGTTTTTCCTCTAAAAAGAGCAATAAAGTGACTTCAAGGATATTGCTTCTTTAGGAAACACATGGCAGCTGATTCGTTTAAAAAAGTTGGTTTAACTTCCCAAAATTTGCAGTTTAATTTTCCTAACAGAAAAAAAAAACTGTAACAGATGGTAACAAATAAGTACAATGCCACAAGTATGAAATGTGTATTCACAATGTTTAATCTATATAACACTTTATGTCCTTTAAAAGGATGTCTGATCCCATCTACTAGCTCACATTTTCTTTGATATAGGTTAATTGCATTCCTCCTTTTTTCTATCAGATCTTGCAAAATCTCTTGTCTGATTACTTTACTTAATATATAGTTAATTCAAATTCAGATGAAAACAACTTTTATGTAAGCCAGCCCACACTGTTTACATGCATGCAAAACAAAAGCATCTGCTTTTATTTACCCTTGTGTGCTCTTTTATCTTCTGGAATTCTTCATTAACAATTATATAGTTTAAAAAGTTCACAGTGATTATCATTGCAGTCAGTCTCATGGTCTAACACTGTGCATCTTCTTTCAAACAAACTCTTCATCTACAAATTTGGCCACCATCATGGTGGTAATGCTTAATGTTAGGTTCCTAAATAGAAATATGCCAGAGCTTGAAGCCCTTCTGCATTATATACATTCAGAGTTGTGTAGTTACTGAGACATGGCTTTAACACAATGATATCACCCCCTTTATTCCAAGGTTTACCACCTATCATACCTTCTGGCCCTTAGATAACTGCAGAGAAATATCTGTGTTTGTCAGAAGCACAATCACCTCACATCAAGTTACCTACAACCTGAACAAGGAGCTCTTAAAGAGCCAAATTACCCTGAACAAATCAAACTACTGTTTCATCTCTAGCTTCAAATCCCATCAATGTTCCTCAGAGATGATACAATCTACATTAACACCACTGAGTGTATAAATATCAAATCAAATATTGACTGGCCCATTTACACCCCTAAAATGGATGTGCTGAATGTTTCCTAGACATTGTTAATGACAATGCGCATGAACAAATTTCAAAACTACCCATAAGAGTGTAATATTATAAACCTTGTCCTTACCACTGTATAACCTGCCCATACTGCACCCCACATCTCCATAACCATGGCTAAGTCTGATCACAAATTGGTCGCCTTTTGTGTCACACTTATTGATACTGCCCTGCCAGTACATGACACAATCTTTAGAGACTTCTCCAGAAAAAAAAAATACTTCTGTTTTTTGAAGACCTATGCAAAATTTTACTCTGTTAATAAAATGTGTTCATTGTTTCAGTTGTCTGCAGGACTCTCTGCCATTTACTCCATGTTTGTGAACAAGTTTTAATTTATTGTATGTGAATTTTCTCATGTTGGCTGTGCCTGCAAATGGTCTATTGTAATCAGTGTACTACCTCAGTAAATAAACCTAAATAAATAATCAATTATCTACAAAGGGACCTAAATGAGAGGGCTGTGTGTTGTTGCATTCAACTCCAGTGTTTATCATGATCTAAACAGCTCCAAAGAAAAGTCTGTTCTCATCCACAAAAAAAAACCACAATGATAAATTCCGGAATAAATCTCTCAAGAAAAATTTACTTATTAATGAACAAAAAAAAGGTATCATGTTCCTCTCCAAAAAGAACTTTAATAACACAAAACTTCAAGCACAAAGTTCTTCCTCAGCATTTGCATGATAATAAAAATGCAGAGATGCAATATTATATTCAAAATAGCAATTCATCAATCAATACAATACAATTAAACCATCAGTCTAAAGTAATTAATCTAAAATATATACACTTACTTAAAAATCAGCCCAAGACAATATTATATATATAGGATCATAGGTTGAGGTGAGGTCTCTGGACCGTGTGGTGCGGAGGGATTGGGATTTCTTTAGCTGTAGCATTTCTAACAGAGCTGGGTCAGACATGGCTTTGTATGTCAAGCAAAGATTGCCTCTAAGTAGACAATATGAGACAGAGAATAGCTGGAGTCTTTTGAGTCAGTCCATGTAGGACATATGTTTAATGCCTAGGATCCTCTTTGTGAGATATTTCTGTGGCATCTCCAGCTGTTGCAGGTGTCTAGTGGTACATGCCAAATGAGGCATTATACTCAATGATTGGTCTAATGAGGGAAGAGTAGAGAGAGACAATGACCTCTTTCTTCCTGGATGCAAAACCCTTGGTAATGAGATGTGCCACATAGAAGGACTTTCTGACCACAGTGGCAATCTGCTGGTCGAAGGAGATGCTGCTGTCAACCTGCGTCTCCAGATATCTTATAATGCCTTCAGTGTTCAGTGGGCTCCCATCAATGTGGTAATTAGTGGCAACTGAGATTTTACCAAAGGAGATGATGACACATTTTTTGGCATTACGCTTAAGGCCGTGGTTTCCACACCAGCCATTGGTCTCAGTGAGGCTTTTCTGTAGGATGTCTGCATCACTTGGGGAGTTAATAATGGTTCCCAGCGTGCATTCATCTGCAAACTTGGTCAGCCAGAGTCCCTTTGTGTTGGCTTGGATTTCTGAGATGTAGATGCTGAACAGGAGAGGACCCAGGACCGATCCCTGTGGGACTCCACTTGTGACTGGTCGGCAGTCTGACTTGGAGTCTACTACTTTTACAATGTGTGTCCTATCTGTGAGCCAATTTGCAACCCACCTAGTGATATAGGAGTTGATGCCTAGTTTGGTGAATTTATCAATAATTCCTGAGTGAGGAATGGTATCAAAGGCCTTGGCCAGATCAAGGTAGGCTGTATGCACTGCCTTACCTTCATCCACAGCCTTGGTGACTAAGTCAAAGAAGTCAACCAGGTTGAGCAGGCATGATTTCCCTTTCACAAAGCCAAATTGTGTGGGGTCTTGAGTCTTGAGATTTCCTATATCTTTGTTAATCAGGTCCATGATAATGCACTCCATAGCTTTACATATCAGACTCATCAGGCTAATGGACCGATAATTCCCAGGGTCTGTAGTTGCTCCCCCTTTATGGAGAGGGATGAGTGTAGCAGTTCGGTAGAGACAAAGCCTGAGGTGGGGCTGTGACTGAACAGGGCACAAAGATATGATGCCAGTTCGCTTTGTAGTTCAGGTAGAACACAATCAGGGATATTATCGGGTTCCATGGAAGCTGTATTCTTGGCCTTGGACAATGCAGCTTTAACCTGTGCTGCAGTAATGCTGGGTGCCTGGCATTCTTCTGGTATTGTGATTGATCCTTTGGGGGAGAGGTAAAATTGGCACTGAATTTGTCGGCCAGTATGTTGGCAATATCTTTTGGCTCAGTATACGAGGTACCATTGTGCAGTAACTCAGAGCAAATCTGGGTATTGCCGTGGAGGTTCTTGATATAACCATAGAAGGCTTTGTGATTGTTTTTAGTGTCTGCTGCAATTCTGCCTTCATAGCTGGCTTTAGAGGATTTGATGAGGGATCTCAACTTTTTGTTGAGGCTAATAAGAGAGATTTTCCAGTCTTGGGACTTCACCTTTTTCTGCAACTGTTTCTTCCTTCTGTTGTAGAGTTTATTAATGGCAGGGCACCAACAGATTGGCTTCCTTTTTTCAGAGGAGAGCGCCTTGGTTCTGTTGGGCATGGCCAGTTCCCTGCATTTATGTACATGTTTGTACAGTGCATTGGTGTATGATTCAGAAGTCATACAGCTATTTTCCATTGGCATGGGTGGTGTGAAGTTAGCCACCTCTGTTTTTTTTAGAGAAGTTTTTCAAGGTGGTTACCTTTGTGGGGGTGTGGGTGAGATGTGGATTTTCATGATGATTAGTTTATGGTCAGATCTGACCAGGGAGGGATTGACTACTGGTGTAAAGCAATGGTCACCCATGTTAGTAATAACTAGGTCAAGGATGTTGTTTCCTCTAGTGGGGGTCAGAATGAGCTGGTCCAGGGCCTTGGAAGTGATGAATTCCAGGAAGTGTTGGGCCAACGTATTGGTGTTTGAGTAGTTCTCCCAGCTGATGGACGGGTAGTTGAAGTCTCCTAGTATGGGAGTGTTGGGTTGGACCTTGATAGATTCCAGGATGCTTAGGAACATGGAGTGAGAGTCTAGGGACATGGCTGGGGATCTATAGCAGGCTATGACCGGGATCGCCATCTTACCCAGTGTTAGTTGTACCTGAAGTATCTCAGATGCATTATGCTGGGCTACTAGTCTGGAGGTGTGCATATCCTTTATGAATATGGAGACACCACTGCCTTTGAAGTTACAGTCCATGTTTCAGGGCTGAAAGGTGTGGAATGTGTTATAGCCTGGTAGTGCAGGGATGCTTTCTGCCGCTTTAAACCAGGTCTCTGTTATAGCACAAATGTCGATGTTCTCCATTTTGAGGAGTGCATCTTGAGAGTTAGACATCTAGCATTGAGCAGCATGACCCTCAGATTGCATTTATTTATAGCTGTTATGGTGGTAATTTGGTCTTTGGAACACCACCTAAAAAAGGCACAATAGGGGTGGCAAGAGCCTTAGCCAGTACTTGGAAACCCAGGGGTGACAGATGCAGGCCATCTCTGGCAAAGCATCGAGGTCTGTCAATCATGTTGCCCCAAGCAGATGGATACTGGATCCCTTAGAATGACACCAGAAACTTAGCCAATTGTTGAAGTCAATTATTTTTTGTTTGTACTGTGGTATCATTCTGGGTGATGGTAGGATACTGCTCAAGGCTAGGGTCATACCTGCCTGGGCCACATAATCTGAGAGCTCCACCATGTATCTTTTCATGTAGTCTAGGAAGGGGCGTTTCAGGTCATTCACACCCACATGGACAATGACAGAGTCATACTTGTACTTGTTATGGCATGACCTGTGTCAAATTCTGTCACCTGATAGACAGCTGACTGTTACCCTCTCCTTATTCAACATAGTGAGTGGGATATTTGTTTGCCTTACTATTGAGTCAGTTATGATTAGTTTATTGGGTGAGGTGTTTAGCTTTAGGGGCTTAGGTTGAGAGGCACACTGTGGAGGTGAGCTATGTGTCCTGTGGTTTGTGCTGTGTTGTGATGGTCGAGTGCATTTCTCTCTTCGATGCCTCTGCTGTTTAGGTAAATTTCTATTGAGCCATGTGTGGTTTGTATTTTTATGTGAGAATGTGACGGTGGGTGTTCTGGAGGTTTATGTCTTCCATGTGGTGTGGTGCAGGTATTGACCTTCTCCTCTTGACCAGCTAGTCTGGTCTTGGCTGGAGAGTGTGGAGCTTCCAATTTGGTGATATAAGTGCATCTCTCAGAAGTCTGAGTGTTGGGAGGTAAGAGGAGAGGGTTGTCTGTGTACATGAGGCAGTTGCTACACTGCCTCAGAATACCCAAGTGCAGCAGGTTAATAGGAGAAAGCACAGGGTACTGCTCTTTAATCATGCCTGGAGGGGTGGTTATAATTACTAAGTACTGGAGCTATTTCCGTGAAGTACAACTAGTGCTGATGGCACTTAGGTGTGCTACAATAATTACTACAAAAACCTGTTGAAGTGCAAAGCGATTAAGCTAGTTAAAGTGCAAGAGAGAAACAGCTAGCAAGATTCAAGGGAAAAACTGAAGAGTAGACTTTCTGGCACCAGTAATTGATTGCCTCAGCTCGGAGCCGCTAGGCGGAGCTTAAACAAGCGTAAACCCATGCAAATGCGGGCTTTTAAACCAGAAAGTGGAAGGGATGGAAAAACTGCCCAAACGGCCAATAAACTACAATTTCTGGCCAAAAACCACTCCTCTTGTGGAAGATAGGCTACCTAGTGCTTATCAGTCCCACTGATAAGCTAGAAGACTTCCCCCCAAATCTGTATCTAGACTAGACTAGTTACAAGAAAGGCAGAAAACAAGCTTAGAACATTTTTTGTTGGATTTTTTTTACAGAAAAGTAGCTAAACAGCAGTAAAAACAATTCAAATGCAGTGCAAGCTAGCACACATGAGTGTGTAGCAATATTAAAGCAAATACAGTTTAAATCAATGCAATTAAATTAAAAAATGACTAAAAACAAGTGCAGAAAGCAGTAAATTAGGAAAAAATCAAAATGGAGGCACTTAGAGTATATCTTTCTCTTTCCTGATGCTCTTGCAGTCTGCAGCATAACAAAACTGGATCCATGGAGCTTAAACAAGTGCAAACCTGTGCAAATGTGGACTTTTAAACAAGAAAATGGAATGGAAAAACTGCCTAACAGCCAATAAACTATAAATTTCTGGGCCAGAAACCACTTGTTTTGTGGTAGATAGGGTACCTAATGCTTACCACTCCTATTGATAAGTTAGAAGGCTTCCCTCCAACACAGAAAGGCTTGGGGGGCACAGAAGCTTACAAACAGTCCTGGATATAGCAAATCTGTATCTGGACTCGACTAGTTACAGGAAAGGCGGGAAACAAGCTTAGAAATTTTTTTTTGTTCTTTTACAGAAAAGCAGCTAAAACACCAGTAAAAACAATTCAAATGCTATGCAAGCTAACACACTTGAGTGTGTAGAAGTATTAAAGCAAATACAGTTTAAATAAATGCAATTTCATTCAAAAAATGACTAAAAACAAGTGCAGAAAGCAGTAAATTAGGAGAAAACCAAAATGGAGGCACTTAAGAGTATCAGAAAAGAATGGCAACAGATATATAAATAATTCAGTCAAGCAAACACACACACACACACACACACACACACACACACATAGGGTTACCACCTGTCCCACTTTGTGAGGGACAGTCCCTCTTTGGACAGTTGTGTCCTGCAAAAAATAAAAAAAAAAAAAAATGTCCTGAGATTTTAGGGCAAAATTAAATTATTTATTTTTATGTAATAATAGTTAAAAACAAGTATCTGTATCTGAAAACACCTAATGTTATAAAGAAACAGAATAAGCAACTAAAATGCTATAATAAGTGAAGTTCTGTCCTTTGTACCCTACACACACACACACACACACATATATATGTATATATATATATATATATATATATATATATATATATATATATATACACATATATATATAAACATACACATAATAATATATTAGTTACTTCAATTTATATGATGTAATCTTCGGTACTGGTTTAATGCTATAACTTGCATTTAGACCAGGTATTAAATCAGCTCAAAACTTGGTTTAAGGCCAGTAATCCTCTTGGTGAGGTACTTTTGTGGTCTTTCCAGCTGTTGGAAGCGTCTTGTAAGGGCATTGTACTCTATGATGGGTCTAATGAGTGATGAGTAGAGGGGCACTATAACCTCTTTATTTCTAGATGCGAACCCTTTAGTAATTAGATGGGCCACATAGAAGGATTTCCTAACTACGTTGGCAATATGATTGTCAAAGGAGAGATTGCTATCTACCTGGGTCCCCAGATCTCTTATTACCTCTTCTGTATTAAGGGGGCTGCCACCTATGTGGTAATTCGTGGGTGTTTTGTTTTTCCCAAACGGGATGACTATGCATTTTTTGGCATTTAGCTTGAGGCCATGACTTTGACACCAGGTGTCCGTCTCAGTAAGGCCCTTTTGGAGGATGTCCGTGTCAGCCGGAGAGTCAATTATAGCTCCCAGTTTGCAGTAATTGGTGAACTTGGTTAGCCATAGTCCTCTTGTGTTTGCTTGTACTTCTGAGAAGTATATGCTGAACAGTAGGGGTCCCAGGACCAAGCCTTGCAGAACACCACTTGTGACTGGTTTAGAGTCTGACCTGGAGCCCGCTATTCTTACCGTGTGAGTTCTGTCTGTAAGCCAATTGGCAACCCATCTCATGCCATAGGGGTTTATGTTCAGGCTGGTGAGTTTTTCTGTAATACCCAAGTGGGGAATGGTGTCAAAAGGCTTGGTGAGGTCAAGGTAGGCTGTGTGAACAACCTTTCCCTCATCTATGGCCTTGGTGACTGTCTTAAAGAAGTCAACCAGGTTTAGTAGGCATGATCTGCCCTTAACAAAGCCGAACTGGGTCGGGTCAAGTGTTTGGAGGTTCCCAATGTCTTTGTTAATGAGTTCCATGATGATGCGCTTCATAGTCTTGCAGACCAGGCTATTCAGGGTTATGGGGCAATAGTTACCAGGGTCAGTTGTGGCCCCTCCTTTGTGGAGTGGAATAACCATTGCAGTGTGCCATTCTACGGTCACGTAGCCTGTGGAGAGGCTGAGGTTGAACAGCGTGTTTAGGTGGGGGGTTAGTTCATTCTGTAGTTTGTGCAAGACGTAGCGTGGGACACCATCTGGCCCCATTGACGCTGTGTTTTTGGCTTTTGAAAGGGCTATTTTCAACTGTGCGCCTGTGATTTCTGGGACACTACACTTTTCCGGTATTGTTATGGGTCCTTTTAGGGGTGAGTGGGGGGTGAAGTTTGCACTGACTCTATCTGCCAGGATGTTGGCAATATCAGTAGGTTCAGTATATTTTGTGCTATTTTGCACTAGTTCACTGCATATCTGCGAGTTGCCACTTAGATTCTTAACATAGCTAAAGAAGGCTTTGTGGTTATCTTTTGATTCCTTGGCTATTTTTCTTTCAAAGTTAGCCTTGGAAGATTTTATGAGGGACCTTAGTTTCTTACTGATACTGATCAGGGATGTCTTTCCTTCTTGGGATTTGCTTTTTTTTAGCTAGTTTCCTCCTTCTATTGTATAGCCTGTTTATGGCAGGGGTCCACCAGACTGGTTTCCTTCTCTTAGAGGAGTGACTCTTGGTTTTGCTAGGGATGGCACGATCCATGCATCCTTGTAGGTGCTCATAGAGTACATTTGTAAAAGTTTCTACATCTTGGGCAGTGTTATCCTTTAGGGTGGGAGCTGTGAAACTTACCGCCTCTGTCTTAAGTAAGGTGATGTTTGCTTTAAAAAAGTTTTTTACTGTGGTTTCCTTAGTTGGGGGTGGTGGGGGGGTGTGGACATCCAGAGTGATTAGTTTATGGTCTGATCTAACCAGTGATGTCTTGACCTCTGGTGTGGAACACCTGTCGCCCATGTTTGTGATGACCAGGTCCAATATGTTTTCACCTCTGGTAGGGGAGTTTACCAGCTGATCCAGGGCATTTGATTTGATGAATTCCATGAAGTGCTGGGCCTGGGAGTTTGTAGTCGAGTAGTTTTCACAGTTAATGGTAGGGTAATTGAAATCGCCCAATATCAGGGTGTTTGGTAGGACCTTCATGTTTTCCAGTGTCCCTAGAAAGGTGGAGAGGTGGTCCTGGGTCATGGATGGTGATCTGTAGCAGGCCACAATTTGCATTGCAGATTTGCCCGATGTTATTTGCACATGGATGACCTCGGAGGTATCATGCTGCGCCACTAACCTGGAGGTGTAGGTATCCTTGATGAATATGGATACACACCCTCCTTTTGTGTTTCGGTCTGTGTTCTGTGGCTGAAATGTGTGGCACGAGTTGTAGCCCGGTAGTGCTGGTTTGGTCTCTAGAGCCTTGAACCAGGTTTCAGTTACTGCACAGATGTCGATGTTTTCCATACTAAGGAGTGCTTCTAGCATGTGCATTTTGAGATTTAAACTCCTGGCGTTGAGTAACATAACCCTCAGTTATTTGTAATTGTGCTGTTTACAGAGGTGGGTTTGACTTTTGAGCCTTGCCTAAAAAAGGCACTATGGGGGCAGCAAGAGCCTTGGCCAGTATTTGAAAGCCTAGGGGTGACAGGTGCAAGCCGTCTCTTGCCAAGCAATGCGGCTTGTCGAGCATGTTGTCCCATGCTGACAGACACTGGATCCCCTTTGAATGACACCAGAAGATTAGCCAATTGTTGAAATTGATCATTTTTTTCTTTATACTGAGGTGTCATTCTTGGTGAGAGCAGGATGCTACTCAGGGTCAGGGTCATACCAGCCTGGGCTACATGATCACAGAGCTCTTCCATGTCTCTTTTCATGTAGTCCAGGGAGGTATGTCTCAGGTCATTCACACCAACATGAACAATGACAGAGTCATATTTGTACTTGTTCTGGAGTGACCTGAGTGCTTGTGCTATGTGGCGGATTCTGGCTCCCGACAGGCAGCTAACAGTAACCTTCTGCTTGTCCAGCCTAGTGAGTGGGATATCAGTGTGCCTGACTATAGAGTCACCTATTACTAGTGTGTTAGGTATGTTATTTCGCCTTAAGGGCTGTGATTGTGCAGCACACTGATTTTGTGTTTTATGTGTTGTCTGCTTTGTGACGGGAGGTGCAGGATGTTTGGGTGTCTGCTTTGGAGGTCTCTGATGCTTTTGGAGGTTTTTATTTAGAACCTCCGAGTATGATTTTGTGTATTTATGTGTATTTTTTGCCAGTGCTGGTTTAGTAGGTCTATGTGTGGCTGGAGGTGTGGTGCAAGTGTTAACCTTCTCCTCTTGACTGTCTGTTCCAGTCTTGGGTGGAGACAGCTTAGCCTCCAGTTTGGCTGTATAATTGCATCTCTCGCATATGTTAGTGTTTTGTGGTAGGAGGAGAGGGTTGTCTGTGTATATGAGGCAGTTGTAACATTGCCTCAGGATACCCAGATTCACCAGCTGGACTGGAGAGTACACCTGAAATTGCCCTTTGGTCATGCCTGAATAGTAGGGTGAGCTGCTTAGTCACTTGGTTGGTGAGGGGTGAATATAAAGCCTTGCCCTGCTGGACAATCAAGTGTCAGGGTATATTAGTGCTTGCTATTAGGTCTGAGCAAGTGCTGGGCTGTAGAATGCTTTTTGAGTGCTTAGGTTGAGAGTTAGACTAGTTTCAAGGGAAAACTGAAGAGGAGACTTAGTGGAGCTGGGAATAATTTAACCCTAGCTGGCACTGCCGGGCATGCAAAACTGTGTAAACGCAGTTTTTATAGCAGGGAAATGAAAGAGATAGAAATTAGCCCAAAAATGGCCAATAAACTACTAACTTCTGGGCTGGAACCACTCCTCTAGGGACAGATAGGCTGCTCAAAGCTCTCCTCTCTCACAGGTGAACAGAGAAACTTCCCTCTATCCAAGTAAGGTATACTCACAAACTTGTAACACAGCCCTTAATTCAGCACTAGCCTGAAAACTGGACTATACTAGCTTAGAAAGGTGGGAAACAAGAAATTTTTTTTTTTAAAAGATAAGGCAAAAACAGTAAAAAAACACACTTAAAACAGCTTTAAACAACTACAAATGATCAGAAAAGGCTATCGCACTTTAGTGTGTAGCCTACAACAGTTAAACAAATTATTTAAACAAAAAAATGACTTTTTAAAAGTGCAGGCAGTCAAATAAGTACAATATGTGAAAAAACAAGCTTTTAAATCTCAATAAATGCTGGAAAATCGGCAGAAAACTTTAAGTACAGCAAGAAAGTAGAGAAAACTGATAATCACTTCAAAGTCTCTCTTCAAAGCTAGAAGGCTTGTATCAGTTTAAGGCTTTCTAGTGCTACCCAGTAGGTTAGTTACAGGAAAGATGGGAAACGAGCGCAGATGTGGTCTTTTAAACCAAAAAGCTGAAAGAGACGGACAAACTGTCCAAATGGTCAATAAACTACAATTTCTGGGCCAAGAACCTTTCCTCTCATGGTAGACAGGCTACCTAGTGCTTACCACTCCCACTGATAAGCTAGAAGGCTTCCCTCCAACACAGAAAGGCTTGGGGGGCTCAGAAGCTTACTAACAATCCTTGATACAGCAAATCTGTACCCGGACTAGACTAGGAACAGGAAAGGCAGGAAACAAGCGCAAACACAGGCTTTTAAATCAGAAGGTTGAAAGAGATGGAAAAGCTTCCCAAACAGCCAATAAACTATAATTTCTGGGCCAGAAACCACTCCTCCTGTGGTAGATAGGTTACCTAGTGCTTACCACTCCCACTGATAAGCTAGAAGGCTTCTCTCCAGCACAGAAGGGCTTGGGGGGCCCAGAAGCTTACCAACATTCCTGGATACAGTAAATCTGTACCTGGACTTCACTAGTTACAGGAAAGGCGGGGGCCAAACGCAAATGCGGGCTTTTAAACAAGAAAGTAGAAAGAGATGAAAAAACTGCCCAAACGGCCAATGAACTACAATTTCTGGGTCAAAACCCACTCTTCCCATGGTAGATAGGCTACCTAGTGCTTACCACTCCCACTGATAAGCTAGAAGGCTTCCTTCCCACACAGAAAGGTTTGGGAGGCTCAGAAGCTTACCAACAGTCCTGGATACAGCAAGTCTGTATCTGGACTAGACTAGTTACAAGAAAGGCAGGAAACAAGCTTAGAATTTTTTTAACAGAAAAGCAGCTAAAACTTCATTGAATACAACTCAAATTGCAGTGCAGGCTAGCACACTTGAGTGTGTAGCAATATTACAGCAAATACAGTTTAAATAAATGCAATTAAATTAACAAATGACTAAAAAAACAAGTGCAGAAGGCAGTAAATTAGAAGACTACTAACAGGCAGTAATAAGTGCAGAGTAAGAGCAACTGAACAGATAGCAAGCAGAACAGCAACTAAGACAGCTACAGTAAGAGCAGCTGAATAAAATATGCATATATTTTATTTATTTATTTAATTTTTATTTATTTATTTATTTTTTTGAGAGAGGGAACAGAGCAGGATTAAGAGGCTACAGGGGTTGTCCTTCCCAAATGCTCTCTTTGTACACAGTAGGAGTGCCTGAAATCAGAATATGATCTCACTGCACTCAGTTGAGTGCGCAAATGAGATGGGCCCAGAAGGAGTATCCAAATACAAATCTACAAGAGGGGCGGGCAGTTTCAAAGCCACCAACATTAACACCAGAACATGAAGCTAATAAATCATTCAAAACATCTAAAAATGCCTGAAATACATATCCCTAGGATACACCTTATTCAAAAACCTACTTATTATTGCAGTTACTAGTTTTCCAGAAAACAAACAGTACAAATCTATCATTTACAGAAATCAATAGGAAAATAGGTACTTACAAAATACAGAGAAAATTATTTTATTTTATTGTTGACTGGGATAGAACACTGAACTCACAGGACCATATTCAGGTTCAGTCCTGATTTACAAATGTGAACCATATAAATCTATAAGAAGTTGCAGTACTACATAACAAATAAATGAATAAATGGAATATGTGGGGGCTTACTTTTAGGTTAATGAAATACCTTGTACCTAGGGTTAGCAAAAGCCTTTATTTCAGCAGAGGAAGATATTTAATTTATGTAGTGGCACATTCCCACCTACAGTGTGGTGGGAAGCCTTTTTTTTCTACAGTGGAAAATATTTCATTTATCTAGCAGCAAACCCCTACATACATGGTGGTATACATACAGTTCAAAGCACATACGCTGCTGTGATCCCTCGGAAGAGCTTCCCTTTCTGAACTTGCTGTTGTAGAATACACTTTGAGTACAAGAATATTTAAAAGTTATGATGTTCTTTTCCTACAGACATTGGTCTGATTCCCAGTAACATGTACTTTATACTGTATAATTCCAAGTAAATCTCATAATCATACCAGAGTTAGTAGGCCATAGCTCTGAATAAAAACAATGCAGTGCAAACCTCCACACTCCTTTTCACAGCATTTTTTGGGGGGGATGCAAATATAATTTTTAATACAAAATATTAAATTTGTGTATATATGTCATAATATAGCAAAAGAGGCATGCATTTTTTTCAAGTGGAGTTTGATGACTTTACTCTTTATCTGTTAATATATAAAGCCCTTTCTACAGAACTATTTTGTATGCTATGGCACTAGTTAAACCTGTAAGGGATGCAGACAATTAGCAAATACATGCCTACACTCACATGTATGTGCATGCATGCACATACAGCCACATATACATGCTCATCCACACACATGCATATATGAATACACACATGCATTCTCACCCTTCCAAAAAGTATTTGTTTTTTGTTCTCATAGATCAGGGAATTGGGTCTTTCGTAAATGTATGACTGTGTATGCATTTTACCTGAAAGTAATGCAGAAGTGGATATGCTTGGGAGATCACAGTCTGAATTCATAAGGTAACAACTATTTCAATGGGCTGTTTCATTTTTATTTTCATTTTGCAAAATCTAATATAATATGGCAATTTAAAATTGTAGAAATGGTTATTAAATAGTCACAATATTCTGAATGGATAGTTTATTCCTATGACAGTCTTGCAAACTGTAGTGTCTGCAGATGATAGCATTTCAGGAGTTATTCATGCCATTCAAAAAACATCTGCTCACACAGTTACAGCAGCCTGGAACTTTATCATCACCATTATTATCATTGCATTTTACCATCTGCTCCATCACTTTTGGCTTCAGAAATATAGGGAGTTTTATTAAATCACCATCAGAAGAGTAAGAAGATTAGAAATGGGAGTTATATTTCAATCTGTAGTGGTGCTGATGTCTAAACGCTCCACTATACAGGGGAGTAATTGGATCCTGACAGAAAGAATGAAAACATCTAGATCTTTATACATATTTTGTGTAAACTGAGAAGGAAACAGGTGTGTCGGGCCTTTGCTCGATTACTTTTGCTAGGTAACTCACTGTACAACTGTGAGGATAGTTCTTAGTCCCTGTTCTTTCATCTTTACCCAGTCTTCCTGGTTCACAGAAAGAGCAAAGTATATTACGTCTGTTATGTCTGCCTAACAAAATGAAGCGATAATTGATCAGAATGTGCTATTGACCCAGTCCTTTGTGATGTGTCATGCTGCCGTGCATGTTTACTGAATGATCAGGACTTTCTAATGCTGCATACATGGCAGCCATCATGAGAACATAAGCAAGTGAGGGCGGGGCATGGCTTGTAATGGCACGTTCCAGATCAGCTACCTCTGGGAAGCCACTTGAACTTTGAACTGCACTTATTTTGAAGATGGTCATCCCAGATCACAGCTCTGCAATCTAATACTGATACAATGGACACATTTGGCATTAAAGAACAGACACTAAACAGTCATGATATCTTTCTCAAATAGTCTGATGTCTGATGGTTATCATTTGCTGTTACAACTTGTAAGTGAGTCTTCTGGATTGCACAAGCGAGTACATGTTCAGACAACACTCATGGTTAACTTGTTTATGATCATATTAGAAAGCTTTATAGATATTTCTGAAGTATTCATTTAGAGATTGATAAAAATATAGTACTCATCAGTATTACAATCTGATATACAGTCAGGCAATTTTAAAGTCAGTTAGGTTTTTCCTTGAAGGACAAAAACATAAATAGTTTCATCGCAGGAAAAAGTTGATGTAATGACTACCATGCCTTCTTCAGTCTCCTTACTACCATTACGGCATTGTCTCTACAGGCCACACACCCTATCACCTAATACTTCTTCCACGTTATAAGGCCCCAGTCACTCCCTACTATCATGATTATGCACACATAACTACTTCTGTATTAGCCATAATAAAAGGACAGGTTGCTGAGCTTAGGACTCAGTGTGGCATTATAGCAGCAGGTCTATGGGTGCGACTTCATATCAAGCTCACTACCTGTCAAGATAGCCATCACAATAGCAAATTTCATCCATCTCATGAATCCTTCTAGTATCCAAGCTTAATGTTCACCACAAATGAAAAATGGGTGTGTTTTCATGTTTTCAGTTATAACTATTCAACAACTCTATATATTTTTCAGGGTTTTAAAAAGGGATTTCTTTAGTACCATCTAGTCACATTTATACAATGTCTTTATTTAGTCTTACAGTTTTGAAAGTACATGTGTGTACCATTTTTAATCTCTTAAATGAGCAAAATACATAGGAACTATTTTTTTTTCAAAATGTTGTTTCCATGGAATCATCCACTGTGTTCTCTCCTAGTCTGCTTTGTATGTCTTAGAACTTTCCAAGCTTTAAAATCTGATTCACTGAAATTTAAAAACATTCTTGATGAATTGTATTATTAGTATCTAATAGTTATGCAAAGGGAGTAAAGCTCTCCAGTTCAACAAATCATACTGCATTGCATTTGGCAAGTAATCTTCTTTGTTCTTAATGGACTAGACATGAGCTGCATGTGTGAGAAAATATTGCCCATATGATAGCTGCATAACTTGTTTGCTGGTATTCACTGCATGGGACACTTACATCAAACTGAGGATTTGTACTGACCTACAGTCATAATGTTTATGTTTCTTACAAAATACAGTCAGTATTTAGAAGCCCTTTAAGCAAATATGACTAAAACATTTAGAAAACTCATGTAAATGTGTCTCTATAAAGACAATATGTTCAGGATATAACAACTGTAACCAACAGTGCTTTTCACTTCAGGAACTTTGATGGCTGGAATTCAATTACCCCTTTATGTTAATGTACTTAATACTTGGTAAAAAATTACTTTACAAGCTTAACTGACCATCTCTATCTGGTACAACAATCTACAAAGACCTTTCTTAGAACCTCAGAGCATCTATAGTTTCATAGGTAGGTACTAGGCTATCGGCCCAAGGGCCTAAGTAAGCCTAGCCAACAAGGTTCCCTGGCTTATGCCACCCAAGAAAGTTATTTTCTTGTGCCCCTGTCGAGCAGAGCCACAGAAGTGATCCCCAGGGTGTATTTCCTATTTCCCATCCACTCATCAAGATTTTTCTTGAAGAGTGCTAATGAGGAACTTTGCTTGACATAGGTGGGTAGCTTGTTCCAGAGTATGGGAAGTCTCTGGGACAGGAATCTATCCCTCCAGCATGTCCTGTTTATTGTGGTGACAAGGTTTAGGTCCCTAGACCGTGTAGCTCGGAGGGATTGGTATTTCTTTAGGTGTAGCATGTCTGGGTTTGACATAGCTTTATATGTTAGGCAGAGATCACCTCGGAGTAGGCGATATGCTACAGAGTAAAGCTGGAGTTTTTTGAGATGGTCAGTGTAGGGCATCTGTTTGAGGCCAGTAATCCTCTTTGTGAGGTACTTCTGTGGCCTTTCCAGCTGTTGGAGATGTCTTGTGAGGTACATTCCAAACGTCTATAGTTTCCACTTTCCAATAACAGTCACTAAACATTATAATGCAATGTTCTGTCTTATACTGGAAAACTTTTGAGCAAGTTTTGTGTAGAAATAACAAACATATAAGCTCAATCTGCATTCAAGGCCCTCATGTCCACCTACATTCACAAAAACTGTATACGTAATTATGGCATTATGTAAGCTTTCATACAACTCCTACTAACCAGCCATAAATAAACAAATAATTTGTTAACTGGTTAATCCTAGAGAGAAACAGTTCCTTAAATGGGGAACCATGTCTACTAACAGGACTTAGTTAAAGTAATGCAGTCAGCAAACAGAGGCTGGGGGAATCAAACACAGGAATGCTACTACTCAAGATCTAATAGGACATTGTTGTAAACCTCTGTGCCAAAGTGCACAGTGCTGTATCGGTCATCTAAAATGATCTTATTTTACACTTCATTTTTATGTGATGTCATAACTATGCCTGTCTCAGAATTTAATTACTTTAACTTATGACTTCATCACTCTTCTGGTGCATAGTCAGTTGCACCCTGCTTGCTTGTTTTTTCATAAGCATCATTACGTTGCTTCAGTTATGTTGACATCAGCTAGACTTGTTGATTAAGTTGTTTTTTTACAGCCTTAAATTACTTCACTTGTTAATTTAGAACTGTTGTTTATGTTGGCGTTATCTCCCCAAGACTTCATTGAAAACAAAACTTCATGGTTGGACATTTCTGGTTATCAAAGGAGAGATAGTAATCTCTCCTTTGACAATCATATTGCCAAAGTAGTTAGGAAATCCTTCTATGTGGCCCATCTAATTACTAAAGGGTTCGCATCTAGAAATAAAGAGGTTATAGTGCCCCTCTACTCATCACTCATTAGACCCATCATAGAGTACAATGCCCTTACAAGACACTTCCAACAGCTGGAAAGACCACAAAAGTACCTCACCAAGAGGATTACTGGCCTCAAACATATGTCCTATGCAGCTCGACTGAAAAAACTCCGGCTGTACTCAGTGGCATATTGCTTACTCAGAGGTGATCTCTGCCTGACTTACAAAGCCATGTCCAACTCAGAATTGATGGATATGCTCCACCTAAAGAAATCTAAGTCACTGTGAGCCACGC
Source organism: Protopterus annectens (assembly GCF_019279795.1). Taxonomy (NCBI): domain Eukaryota; kingdom Metazoa; phylum Chordata; order Ceratodontiformes; family Protopteridae; genus Protopterus; species Protopterus annectens. The sequence continues at coordinate 1,181,458,463 of NC_056731.1, read as the reverse complement.
GCTCTAGTGAGTTAAACCTCGCCACAACAATAAATAGAACATGCTGGAGGGATAGATTCCTGTCACAAAGACTCCCCATGCTTTGGAACAAAATTCCAAATTACATCAGGCAGAGCCCCTCACTAACACTCTTCAACAGAAACCTTGATGAGTGGATTGGTAACAGAAAATACACCCCTGGGATCACTTCATTGGCTCTGCTTGATAGAGGATCAGTTAATTAATCAATGGTACAGCAAAAGCCGACACACTCTGCCTAGGCTTATAAATGCCCTCAGGCAGATAGCCTAGTACCTACCTATGAACCTATAATCAAATGTAAATAAATAAATTAACATGACTAAACATAAGCACCTGAATACTTACTAAATACCAGTCTCTAGCATATATATATATATATATATATATATATATATATATATATATATATATATAAGTACATCTTCAACCATACATCTGCCTTAACACAAACCATTTAGATTCCTTGTCACTTATGTTTAAGTAATGCATTATTCTTTGAAATAAAATAAATTAAATGTTTAAAAAATGTTTTCTTAACTCAATCCCCTGCTTACTGTGGCATCTTAGGGGTAGGTTTAGTGTTACATGATTTTACGTCTTATCAGTAAAATTAGCTCTCTGTGTAATAAGGTTGCTTTATGCTACACCATGCAATTATTGAGCTTGTCATATATATATATATATATATATATCTGTGTGTGTGTGTGTGTGTGTGTGTGTGTGTGTGTGTGTGTGTGTGTGTCTGTAAATATCCATCTCTTTTTCTGAAAAAGTTTAAGCAATGCCATTCCCTGTATCTCACAAGGGATTTGGCTGTTTTATTGACTGGACGGATATAGAACCTTTTCTCCTTCTTCTGTGATTTAAATGCAAGGTAATACATGGCAAAAACAGCTCTACTCTCTTTACCTGAATTTTATAGTCTGCCATTCTACAAATGTTCTTGTTCTTTGCAGGTGATACCAGTTCCAACATTGATACATTTGGCTTGTCACTTGTGTGATTTGTGCTTACCCAGGAACTACCTGACCAGGGCCTTAGAGTAGCAATATAGGCACTGCTTAACACCTGTACATGCAATGGTGGAGGCCTCTTCACACAGGAGAAGAGCTGACACACTACCATAAACTGAATCATTGCTGAATCCACACATTTCAAGTTGTGATATTTTACTGAAAAATCATTCACTGGACTGACTAGGCCAAAGAGAATGGGGAAAGTGTGTCACTCTGGGGGAAGCGCCTGGTACCTAACTGTCCAGAGACTCCTTGTTGTTCTAGTGTCTGACAACCACACAGAATGGGGGGGGGGGGCAGTCTTCCTTTCCTGTTGTTTTTCCATCACTCTGCACCCTCCCCAATCCCCCCCCCCAAAAAAAAAAGCTGGAATGTATTTCTAGACTCATTTGCTCTGCCAGCATTTACAGATACCAATGGACCATTTAATTTTCACTACTATTACTTGTCCTCAAAAATAGACATATTCAATCCCACAATTGGTGCGGTCTTTAAAACAGCTCCTTGTTATGTTCTCCTGTGCTATAATAACTTAACCTTTTTTAAGTTTCTGCAGAGAACATCACAGTTTGTCAGGAAAAAAAAAACTCTCCATGAAATTAGGTGCTTCAGAATACTATGTTTTTGAGCTGGTCATTTTAAAAAGATACTTCTCATAACCAGCAGTCATAGAAAAAAGTGAACCTTATAGACTATTTTATTCTTTGTTTGGAGTAATGGTCAGCAAACTGTTTTTCCCTAGTGAGATTATTTGGATACAGCACCAGAGGAATGTGCGAATGATATTTAAATAATACAACACAATTCTAGTTGTTTTTATTACTGTAACAACGTCCTTTCAATGGAACAGGTATCAAAGGCCACAAATGAACTGCTGGTAGATACAGTAGTTGTGTATACTGAGGTCAACAGATGTGACACATGACAAAATACCTAATATATAAAGATATGCATGACATGAACATGTATGACAAAATGTGGAAATACCACTGGGCACAATTACTGTATAACAACAGGGTAAGACCCCCCCCCCACAAACAAAAACAAAACCGAAACAAGTACTGACCCTAGCCAGGAGATAAAATACATCTGAAAGCTGTATACTGAAACAGCTGGAGACCCTTAAGGATCTCTGAGAATGACAAATGGTCCCATACAAACAATAACTATAACTCTACCCGCACACCCTTTAAGGCCAGTAATATGTTGCTAAAAGACCCTCATATAACCATCATCTTTTAACTTCTTTTAAGTTGTAGTTTACAGACCTCAAAAGAGGGGCAGCCACAAAGAATCTTGACAATTTTTTTATTTCAGTATCAGAGCAAGTTGAACTTAATAAGAACTGAAAGCTGGAAATTAAGACAAACAGATCAAGCTTTCTGCTTGTATCTAAGATTTTAAAAAAAAAAGAATCCATGTGGCTGCATGTACACAGCCTGTTCATCCTTAATTATTTAAAAAAATATTCATCTGCTCTGGTTCTGTGCTAAACCATGCCTGTATGAAACACACAACTCAAATTACAAAATAAGCCTACTAGAGACAGCATATGGCCAGAGGTGGCTGTTCATTCAAAAAGGTAATTTTTTTTCTGTTTAAGGTGCTTCATAAATTTTACACCAGAGTGAGGTGACTAGAAGCCAGAGTGACACAACAAATAGATAACAATAACTAGAACTGGCAGCAGTAACAGCTCAGTAAACTCAGAGGTTGTTGGACTACGAATAAGGTCACCGCACAAGCAACTGGTGTGTGTGTGTGTGTGTGTGTGTGTGTGTGTGTGTGTGTGTGTGTGTGTGTGTGTGTGTGTGTGTGTGTGTATGCGCGTGTGTGTGTGTGAGTGCATGTGTGTGTGTGTGTGTGTGTGTATGTATCCGTGCATGTGATGGTGTTGGTAAAATTCACTAGTAAAACTTCTTCACATCTGATGAAGTTTTATTATTGAATAAAGCAAAAGTGCTTATCAATAAATTTTTGGATTGCTGGAACTGGTTTGTCAGAATCTCTGCTGCCTAGTGTGTGTGTGGTTTTATCAGTTTTTTGTCTTTGTATTAAGATATTACTAGTAACCTGGAAAAAAATAAGCAACGTAAGTAAAGTTTTTCATGTTTGACAACAAGAATTTCATTGTGTGTGTGTGTGTGTGTGTGTGTGTGTGTGTGTGTGTGTGTGTGTGTGTGTGTGTGTGTGTGTGTGTGGGTGTGCTTGCATTTCTGATACGTCAAGACATTTTAGGTTGCCTTTTGTTGGAATGGGAGATACTGACCAGTTGCCCACTTTCAGCCCTTCTATTCACCATAGTGACTAAATCTCTAACCCATGCTGTAAGAGACAGGCCATTGATTATGGGTATCCAATTAGAGTAAGAACATCAAAAATGAAGCTTGTTTGCCAGTGACATGTTGATCTGCTTCCCCTTTGGTGTTAATTGACTTGATGGAAGCCTATGGGCAGGTAGCTAGATACTCCAGTGTGGCCAAAACCATGGTTTTAAGTTTTAATTAGGGCCCTTCAGATCTTCTGTTGGCTAAGTATTCCTTTGACTGGCAGGTCAGACATTTCAAATGCTAAGGAGTTTCCATTGCTCATTTGGTACAATAAGTTAAGAAATTAGTTTTAAGAAGCTTCTAGATTGTCTAAGTGCTATTTGGAAAAGTGGAAGTAAATATCTCTTTTCATTAAATAGAGAATAGGTTGACATTATTCCCAAAGTGGCTGCATGTTGTTAATGTCCTAACCCACTGTAAAGGATATTGAACCAATGGTGAATTGACTTATTTGGGGGACTAAGGGAACATTTGAAAGTGAGACTGACCACTGGGCACCAGTGGAGGGAGTGGATTAGGTGTACTTGATTTAAATAAGTATCTTAAATCAAGTCACATGATGCTTTCCAAGAGCCGGCAAAAGGGGAACAATGTCTTGCCACTGGTGAAACTGGATGTATAGCTGACTCCATGATGTTGATTAGTCAGTGACTCTCACATTCAAGAAAGTTGCAGTGGAAGTGTTTACATTTGCAAGGTGTAAGACAGTATAGCACAGGTGAAGGAAATAAATGCAGCAGTGTATCTGTTTCCCATGACTGTTCTATGTAAAGAGGTTCTCTAGAGTGAGTTCCTGGATCCCAGTGGTTTATAAAGTATTTTGGGTTAGTTAAGTTTAGTATGTTGCTTTCAAGCCAGCTTCAGTTGTGTAGAGGGCTAAAATCATGAGTATGTCCCAGGTGACCCAAGTTTCATTACCAGCTTTGGTGCATGATGGTACTAGCAAAAAGGACAGGTGTGCCCATCCTGAGATGCAGCAGGGAAGATCTCTCATGCTATTGCAAGCCCAGGTGGTAGGCTTGTGGATCACCAACCACTGTATGGTTGTAGCCTTCCCACGACTAGTGGAGGGGAGTAAACACTTGCAAAGGGGCAGGTGTAGTAGTTTCTATATTGATAGAGGTCACACATCCCTCACTCACTCTTATGACTGCTTAAATGATGACCACTACAGATGACTCTTGCTTTCATGATTCTCAAAAATCATAAAGGGTAGTGGGCTTTAGTCTAGATGGGTAGGCTTGATGGTTAGTAGCTGTAAAGACACAGAGGATCTAGAAGAAAAAGAGGGTTTCAGCTGTTTGCCCCAAAAGGTCTATGCTCATTTCAGGAGTTAGTTCAAAAATTTAACATTCTGTAAAGCCATTTTTACCAATACCTCCAGTTATGACATTTGGTGCAGGGAAGGCTTTGGATGTGGTCCCTGAGAAATAAATTACAGTGTGTTAAGCAGAAGTTATATCGGGGTAAATTGTCGGTAAGGGATTTATCCCAAAATTATCTTTGAATGTAATGGTTCTTGAAGGGTTTGACCACAGGCATTTTTTGGCTAAATGGGAGCATAAGTTAGAGAAAAGTCTGACAGAAAATGAACATAAGTAGGTTGAATTATCATTCAAAGAGCATTCAGGATCAATTCAGTAGGCAAAATATCTATAGAATTATTGCATATGTATTTCTTGACTCCATCTACTTGGAATGTGAGATGTTTTGGATAGGAATAGCTATGTTCTTGCAAAAGGTTTGGGGTCCTATAGCCAATCTTATCAAAGAAATGATACTACAATTAGTAGGCCTGCCAAAGGTTGCACCAGGGTATGAAAGAAGACAATTTAGATTCCTCGTTATGGTATGCGATAAATGCATTACATGCATCTAGGGTTCAGATTCACCCCTACAGTGACAGTATGGAGAGGAAAGGGCATGCTATGTGATGAAGACAATAGACTCTAAGTCTATATCAACAGCTCCCTCTTCCACCTCTTATCTGTCCTCTAAAAAACACAGCTTGTTCCTGTTAACTGCAAATATTTCAGAGGAAACGTTTTATAGCGCTAGTAGAAAAAAGGCCAAAACTGACTGGGCCTCACATTTTGTACTATTTTGCTTCAACAGGTTGTTTTATTATGCCCCTTTTTGCCCACACAATTAACACCATTCATCTTACAATGGTCCAGTACTATGTGTCCCATTATACAACAAAATATTTTGGCTAAACATTGTATCAAAGCATATCTCAAATGTTCCATATGAATTGTATTTTCTGAATGAATAAGTCAACCTCTGTGAATTTTTAGCATCATGAAGCACTCCTACATCTAAGTCCATAACCCCAATTCATATTTTTTAGGAGGCAGACCTTCCACAAATGTAACCTGTTGGAATCCTCTATTGTCTGCATTGCATTCAGTCCTTCCTGATGGCTGATGAATTATATTCTCCTTATTCATCAGCTGCAAGCTTATCTGTTCACTGTTTTATGGTCAGTTTCTGATTATTACAAACTTTAACCATTCAGAACCACCTCTTTTTAATTCAGGTTATTTATTTAGGGCATGCAACACTTCATTTCCACTGTTGATGCTGCAGTCACCATCTCTCTACCATCCACCATAGCTAGAAAGATTTAACAAGGTGCACTCCTCCCTCCACTGAGAAGCTTCTAAAGCCATGCCATCTGTTAAAAAATCTAAGGAAATATCCCAGGCATACCTCCCAACCTCTTAGAGCAAGAAATCTGGACAAAGCCATAAATAATGGGGGACAAGGGCCCAAAAATAGGGACAGTTTTTAAATATTGCTCTTACAAACAGAAAGCTGATAGAATAACAGTTTTTGCTTTAGCATGGAATTTCTGAAGGACATGAAGTCTGAAACTCAAATGTCTGTCATTATTTTCTGTCTTCAGTCTTTAATGACTTGCCAATAATTTGCCAGACAACCATATTTTATGAAAAATGGGCCAAAAATATATGCAAAAATCTAGACATTCTGCGAAAACCTGTACAGTTGACAGGTATGTCCCAGGTATCTTGGCCAAATTTCAAGCAATCTGGAGAAATACCACTTTTTCTCATTCCAGAAATCAAAAGAACGAATCTAAATAAATAAAAGAACACCTCATTACATGTGCAGAATACATAGTTGTATAGGACTGCACAGACCATACATGTTACATACATCATCTATAACGAAATGTCATGCATGAGCTTGCCTGTCAATAGTACACTCAGATACTTGTTGTGGTTATTCAACTAAATGACCATGCATGGAGAGTAGCCCTTCCATTTGGTATAAAATGTAACAGACACGGATGATGATGATAACACAAACCCCTCACAGATTATAGACTGATGCCACCAGCAGACAGGTGCAAACTAAGAACGGGTCAAAATGGCCATCAGTGCCATACTAACCAGTCTCTGCTGTGCTGTGCAGTGGTCTCATGCATGGCTTTTGCTGATCTTCATATTGCCTATATTTGGGCTGTACAGCAGTATGCTAAAGGTCTTCCAAGCACGCTGAACTTGCCTCAGTTTTCCATCACTACTGTCATATCTCATCTTTCCATATGCAACATTCTAATATTTCTGTCCTATCTGCAAAGGAATATGGGAAAATAATGCTGATGGTAGAAGATTTAGCACCATAGCATGTCATTTTGAAGTATATCAATGTTATCACATGGAATTCACCTAACACAGTGCTTGTATGACACATACTAATGACAACTCTAACATGAGATCCAGCTTGCCACTGTCTGTTATGCCCACATCCCTTACTGTTCACATATGGAAATAGACAGTATACCTGATGTAGCTGACGGCAGAGATGCTCTCCTTACGAATTCCTCGCCCTACAATGTAGTGGCCAGCTGGTGACACAGACTGCTAAGTGAGATCCCTGCTGTCCATATCAGATTATATGTGTGAGTGTGTGTGTGTGTGTGTGTGTGTGTGTGTGTGTGTGTGTGTGTGTGTGTGTGTGTGTGTGTGTGTGTGTGTGTGTGTGTGTGTGTGTGTGTGTGTGTGTGTGTGTGCGTGTGTGTAAAATAGCATTTGCATTACAATCACTAGAAACTCTCTCAAGAGCCAATGAAAGGCTAAAAAGGAAAAAAGTGCAGTACATATATAAGAAGGTCAAAAAGTTAGTCAATAAGTATGATTTTTGGATGTGGGAGAAGAACCATTCAAATACAGGCAAAACTTACAATTTCCAAACAAAGACCAAACTGAGATTAGGAATGAACCTCTGCCTTTGTAACTTTGAGGTAGCAATATTAACTAGTCAATCAGTAGGTTGTTCATGTCTTTCACTGTCTTTAACAACATATGTTTCTTGCTATAGGGGTGATTATATCTACATATGTCCAAACATGTGTGGGGCTGCTCATCAGTGTTTCAACTTTCCCAAGCTAGTAATGGCATTTCTAGTCACATGAGCTGAGCCATATCAGAATGCATATATTCTGTAAACAGTCCACTGATCATTTAGCAAACCAGAGCATAGTACCAGAGATACCTGTATATACAAATGCATCATTGCTCTGCTAGCCTTCATTGGCAACTTCACAAGGTATCCCTGCTGTTCAAGATAGGATGGTGCAAAATTGTAGCCCTAAAAGAGGCCAGTGCTTGAAGGTCATAGACAGACCTTTTGGAGCAAGGGTACTTTTAGTAATATACACCCTTCATGTCATTACTTGTTGCATCAGTTTTGGCATATCCACCTGCCTGAATACAAAGTGTGAAAAACAGAAACATATCAAGTAGGCTAACCTGCAATCAGCAGACAGGAAGATGGGACAAATCTGTGTAGTGCTGTTATTTACAAATATCAGTTTACAGCATTAATGTGGTCTTAAATAAGGAACAGCCATCTCATGCTCCTATCCAGGTGTAGTGTTCACTTGTAACTGGCCACCAAGATGGAAAGCAACATCTCATCTTAATGACTGGTGTTGCATGCCTATGTACACCACTACTGGCCCTGCAGTTTAAAATGACAGCCCCGTATGTCATCTTAGCATGGTCATACATTTCAGAGAGGCACTAATGACAGGCCTGCACCAACTGTAATGATGTCAGCAGTCATCTTCAGCCACATGCACTCCCTGTGCACCTCCAGTGCTACCCATCAAGAAAGAGTTAGATAGAAATCCCTTACTGTCCACACAAACATACCATTGTCCTCTTCATGAAGGTGGTCACTTCTTTGACAGCTGGGTTCAGGCAATGTTCTGGGGTGTGACATATGGGTTTGGTATAATATGGGGTAGGTCTGATATAATGGTTAAGGTCTTTACCTTATAGATACAAAGTACAAGGTTTAATTCTGACCATGGGTTATTGGCTTGGCTTAAAATTCCTCTTCAGGGCAGTTATCCTAGTATTTCCCTATGGACCAATGAACCTATGAACCGATGTCTTACCTGTGGGAGGAATGAATGAAGCTGGTTCCTGTTTCTTATCGAATAGTAGTTGACAAACATGTAGCACACCCCCAGCAGTCCCAAAGTGTGTATCTTAGCAGTATATGTGGTTGAATCTGATGTACAGTCCAACACTATTAATGTCAGAAACAAATATGAATATGTATTAGTAATATGCTATTAGCAGTATGTTTCTAACAGATGTAACTCCTGTACGGTATAGTTATATCAGGAACACTTCCTATGTGTTATTTCATGGTAATATAAAGTAAAGGCAATGGTGATGTGGTATTTGCAGTGCATATAGACTTAAAAAAACAGCCTGTGAGTTCTATCCCCACATGACATGTGGAATTTCATATTCTAGTATTGACATCAGTGCAAAATCAAGGGGTTAGACATTAAACTGTGATGCTATCTGCCTGATTGGGTGGTAAATTATGTGGAAGTTGAACATTTCATGTTATTTATTGATTTTTTTTTATTATGAAAACTTCCATCATATACATGAAAACAAAAGCAGTATTAGCATTGAATATCCTCAAAAAGAACAACCTACTCATTTCAGCTTTTATATTTCATAAAGATATTTTTGTACAAAGCATAATATCCAAACTATTATTTTCCCATGCCCTGTGATATATTATAGACACACAATGCTCGTTTTGTTTGATAAATTTCATAGTTGTCAGGCCTACCATCTATTGGCCTTCAAGGTGTTTAATTGCCATAATCCATGTTGATATTTTCTGTTTCCCGCACATATATAAAATTTATTTTTGAAGGGGGAAAGCCACCTTCCTTTCCACAAAACAAATCTCAAAATGACTCAGACCTCTCATCTTTTTTGGAGGGATGTTTCTATTTTCAGGCCTGATTTACCCCGTATAGATATCCCTATTTTTAGAGGTGTGTCCCAGTTTTCATGCTTGATTTACCCCTTCATGCAATTTTCTGATTCCCTCTCATCACATGTGATTGTTGAAGCTGAGTAGTACACAGGAAATCACACAAAACAACCAACATGCTGGTGACAACAATAATTCAAACAAAGAAAACACACATTTTCTGAAGCAAAAATAAATGGCTTTGTGTAGTAGAATTTTGCAATACATTTCATAAACGTCTACAAATGTTATCCTGTCTCTGATAATGTGCTTATATTTTTTCATCGTTTCTGTCACTCTTGTTTTAAACGTGTTTCTCATTAGTATCCCACATTCCTAAAGAAAGTGGGAAGAGTTATGTTCTAATTAGTATTCACAGTTTATGCTAATTAGAGGTCCAGAGTTTTCAGTGGGGCATACCTTCAGTTCAAGGTCCTTTCTTCCTATTGTCAATGTCTGCAGGTTGGGAGGTATAAAATTGCATTTACCCCAATAAGCACATGATTCAAATATTGATAAAAAGGATCACTCAAGTAGGAGGGATGCACTTTGAAATATCAAAGTGCCAGAAAATTGAACAGCAAAACATTGATCTGAAATGACTGAAACTCACAAAATTGAAATAACACACAAAATACTCAAGTTTCTTGTTCCCCCCACACCCACTTCTAAATATATATATATATATATATATATACATATATATATATATATATATATATATATATATATATGTATATATATATATATATACCAACTCACAACAGCAAGGTAAGTGCAAATTTCCTCTCATTGTTGTTCTGCAATTACCCACAAAGTAATGCCATCAGAAGAGATCATATAATTATTCAATCAATTCTACTGGGATTACAGAGAAATTATATTTTAAATTTTGGACCAAATGTAATGTTACCACTAGCACTTGTTTTTCTTTCCCCCTACCAATGCTAATAAACTACAACAACTCTTTGCTGAAATGATACGGCACACCCCATATTTAATGATAACTTCTTACTAGTAAATTACTTGTTGCTTCCATTTCTGAAGTTCTGGGCTTTCTTCTTATTAACCTTGCCCTCACCCAGATAGTCAAAGAACCCACCAGACCCAGTCTCTTCTCCAGTGATCACGTCTTTCAGATCCAGTGATTACTAACATACCTTATAAAATAAGCAATCTACCCATACTATCACCTATCATGAGCAAAATTTACTCTTGACTGCAATAAGCCCACCATAGCCTTACTCCCCTTCCAACCTGAAACTTATAGTAAAATTACAGCCCTCAGGAATGAGCAATCTGATATTACATGAGAAAACAATCCTTTACATTCACCAGATTAGCCTCACAGAATGGCTACAATTTGCCTTCTAGAAAATAACAAAGTCTAATGACTTCTCATCTTCTCTTTGTCAATGATTTAAAACTGTATAGCTCATCAGATGAGGAACTGAAAGCACAGCTGCAGGTTGTCAACACTTTTTCATATGATATTGGAATGTCATTTGGTCTTGATAAATGTCCAAAAGCAACCTTTAAAAAGGAAAACTGCAGCACCAGGAAAACATAAGTTTGGGACAAGAATGTGATATAAAAGAACTTGAGCAAGAGGGAGTGTATAAATACTTGGGAACTGATGAAGGGTTGGCAATAAAACATGAACAAATGTGAATAAAGCTTAGTAAGGAATACTTTTGAAGACTTAAATTAATCCTGAAAACAACATTGACATCTAGGATCCCTGTCCTAACTTATAGTTTTGGAGTGATTGACTGGCCCCAAAAAGTGTTGGATAGATTGGATATTAAAACAAGAAGGATGCTCCATGCTTACCAAATGATTTATAAAAATCTGTGTATACCAAGATTATATATTCCCCACTCCGATGGAGGGATGGGCCTCCTTGAAATTGATTACATGTATAGATCTACAATCATGGGACTCCACACATATCTGCTGACCTCACAGGAGCCAACTGTAGTGAAAGTTTTGAAACATGAGGAGAATAAATCTAAGATGACATCTCTGCTTAATTTAGCAGAAGCATGTAGACATCAAGCAGGAATGGAAATTATACCAGAAGTAGATAAAAAGCAGGCAGCAACTGAATGTGCTAAAAAACAAAAGAAAGAATATTAGGTGAAGGACCAGATGAGAAGGCAAGAAATGTAGAAAAAGCATAAATATAGTTGCAAGTATAGAAAACTTCTGGAAGAGCCTCATGTTATTCAAGAATGAACACAGAAATGGTTAATGTTAAATGAAACAAATACTGTAATAAAAAGATCAATACACAAGAGGTTCAGGTTCAGGTTCTTTACTACTGTACACCAGGAGGCAAAAAACGTACAAGTACAGAATTTTGTCTGAATGAAACAGGAAGAACACAACTTTTATAGTATTTCTTACTAGTATTAACCCACCAGGCTGACGTAGTCAGTCACAAGGGGTTTTACATCACTTTAGCTTACAATATTCTATTCATCTAAAATGCTGATACTAAATTTTGCTTAAAAACTTTTTCTGGTAAACAACGTGGCCTTGCTAGCCACCTGGTTAGTTACAATACCCTTTTACAAAAGTTTCCACTCAAGGTTCTAAATTAATTCGAACATAATAGTAGATACAGTTCTCAATACATTTCTCTTGTTACATGTTATCACTTCCTCCTTGCAGCCGGTGCATTATCTAGCAACATATACAAGGTTGATTGCTCAAGCGGAAAAGAGCAGAAGATTCTCATTATTTCACACATTTAATTTCCTGACCCAGCAGATAATCACTTGTGAGAAGCATAAACATTAATTCTTGCTGAGCTAGCAGCTGCTGGGGTCAGAGGCCAACTTGCAAAAGGCACACTGCAGTTTCCAAAAGCTTCTTGCAGTTTCATATGAATTAATTTTTCTTGTCATAACATTAATAGAATAAAATGCATTATATCTTTCTTATTTCTTAATAAGCACTAAACATATACATTAATACATATTTTTCTAACATTTTCCCCCCTGTTAATACTTTTTATTCTATTCTCAGAAGTTTAAACGATTTTTATTTCTTCTCCTAACCTCTTTCACTTGGGACTTGCAGTTAAGAGAGTCAGTCTGTTTAGACTTCAAGGAGAATTTCATTTGGAACCAATTCCTTAAGTTCAATGTCTTGATACAAGGTTTCAGAGACAGACATATCTATAAAATCTTTAATTAATCTTTTCATGCAGGGGATTCCACAACAAACACATGCTCCTAATAGGAGTAAACCCACACAAATGGCAATCAGAATATTCATTAGGATGGAACCCCACCCCTCAAACAGATTCTGGAAAAAATCCGTCAGAGGGTTTGGGCCTGGTTTGGTCATGGCCGACACTTGCTGAATCACCTCCAGATGGTTATCAATTTCATGTCTATTATCTGGAATATATGCACAGCATTCTTCTTTGATAAGCGCATGTACCACCTCTCGCCGCTAGGGTGAAGTCAAGAGCCATCCGATTTTGCAACACAACAGTTCTCATGGCATTCAGTTCATCAGTCACTAATTCAAGAGCAGAAAAAGTTGCATTACTCATTACTTCGAGAAGTTTCAACAGTTTTCTCAGCTCCCAAATCGATTTGACTGCACCATACGCTGAGAGTATACCTGCCCAAGATATAACACTGTCACTCAAGTCCATATGAGTCAATTTGTCTTTGTCCTTCACGGAATTATGGTCTTTCCAACCTGCTTCAACTCGCCCTAGTGGATTCACAGGTTTCTCGATTGGATCTTTGGTTTTCTTGGAAACATCTCTCACGTTCCGTATTTTACCCAGAGGTAATTCTGCAGTGTGTCATATGGTCGGAACCAGGTAACCCAAAAAACAACTGCTGGACCAATTCTCAGGTAGCCATTTGTATGCCTTTTTCCCACACACCAAAATAACAGTTTTCAACTTTAGTGCTAATACGCACTAGCCCTGCATGAAACATTTTCTTATCTATGATTGACAATTGTTTAATCAAAACAGGATTTCTTTGTACTTCATTCAATGTCGTTATCATTGAGTTCAAGTATGAATCATAGTTAGTATTGCAAACAGTACCCCCACTTTTAGTCTTAATATAACATTTATAAGATATTGTTATGTTACAGTTACTCCAGCCCACCTGGAGAGTATCATTCTTGAAAAAACACACAATCCCTTTTTGTGTAACAGGTAAATACAATGCTATTTTATCCTGTGATCTCACAGTTCCTGTGTCAAAAAGCAAATTTTCCCAAGTCTCATTGATCCCTAAAGGAACAGCGGACATTAGTAGTCCTCCATAAGCTGTTGGTATAGCTGTACAAACCCAGCAGTTTGAAATGTTCATAGTCTCAGCATATACACGTTTAATTGCTAGGTATGTGTTAAAGTTTGGATGCCAGTCTATGGATGTCTCATCACGTTTATCCAGTTTTACTTGTGTGGTTGAGAAATGAAAAAACCACAACAAAAAGAAAATTGTCAAAAGTACAGTCAACAAGTGTACGCTCAATAATATGATTATGCAACATTTTTGAGGTTGGTCTGCATTCTTATCTTTGGCCATTTTGTTCTTGTTGCATAACAGTTACAATGTTTTTATCAAGTTGAAAGTTCTTTACAGTGCGTCAAATGGATCCAAGATGACCTTTCGGCGATTTTGACTGCAGTAGCCATGGCCAGCAGTACCTGGTACGGTCCTTCCCACTTCGGGCTTGCCCAATTCTTCCTCTTTGTTACCTTCACCCAGATCCAGGACCCCGGGGCTAGAATCGCTTCCAATGGTCTGGTCTGTTCTTTATCTGAAAAAGAGTTAAACTGCAAGAGAGATTTATTTGTTAACAGTTTCCTCATATAACTAGCTAGTGAACTATCAGCCTCCTGGTCTGCAGGCATGAGAGCTTTCCACTGAGGTACATAATATGCTCTCCCAAACACCATTTCAAAAGGATTTAAACCCTTTGTATTTGGAACTGTTCGCATATTCAGCAGCGCCAGAGGCAGACAGTGCACCCAGTTCTTTTGGGTTTCATTGACTAACTTCCTAAGTTTGTTCTTGAGGACTCCATTGTGTCTCTCCACCAGTCCTGCAGACTGAAGGTGATAAGCACAATGGTTCTTAAGGGAAATCCCAAAGAAGCATCCCAACTGTTGTATGGTTTGATTCACAAAATGTGTACCATTGTCACTATAAATTCTTTCTGGTATGCCAAATCTAGGAATAATCTCCTTTATGAGAGCTTTTGCCACTGTTGTTGCATCCAGATTCTTGGTCGGAAAAGCTTCCACCCATCTAGAAAACATATCTAAAATGACAAGGCAGTACTTTTTGTTATCGCATTTGTTCAGTTCTATAAAATCCATACAAATAGTATGGAACGGATATGGTGGTGTAGGAAAACTTCCTTGTTTAGGTTTAAATGCCCCTTGTGCATGATGTTTGTTACAAATATGACATGCCACACAAAATTTATTTGTGTAATTTGTGAATCCATATGTTAGAATATTCGGTTTACTAACTGTACCATCCCCCCTGTTGAGACATGGCACTGCCCATGGCTCAACAGAGCTGCATATCTAAACAAATTAGACAGCAAAATTGTTTTTTTTTCTCTTTGGAGATGTACAGCCCATTTTCAAGGATTGCTCCTCGTTTTTCCCATTTTTGTTTCTCTGCTTTTGTAGTAAGCATCTGGATTGTTTTTAACATTTCTAGGTCTAAAATGTCAGAGGGTTGTAATTCCTCATAGGTTCATAGGTTCATAGGTTCATAGGTTGGTACTAGGCTATCAGCCCTAAGGCCTATACAAGCCTAGCCATAACAATTCCCTGGCTATTTCTTCCCACACTATTTACTTCCCTGGACCCCTGTCTAGCAGGGCGACTGACGTGATCCCAAGGGTGAATTTCCTTTCTCCCATCCAATCGTCAAGGTTCCTTTTGAAGAGGACCAAAGAGGCACTCTGCTTGACATGTATGGGCAATCTATTCCAGAGTCTGGGGAGTCTCTGGGTCAGGAACCTATCCCTCCAGCATGTTTTGTTTATTGTGATGACAAGATTTAGATCCCTGGAGCGTGTGGCTCTGAGGGATTGGGATTTTTAAGTGTAGCATGTCCAACAGCTCTGGGTTTGACATGGCCTTGTATGTTAAGCAAAGATCGCTTCTGAGTAGACGATATGCAACAGAGTATAGCTGGAGTTTTTTAAGGCAGTCAGCGTAGAGCATCTGCTTTAGGCCTGTGATTCTTTTAGTGAGGTATTTCTGTGGCCTTTCCAGTTGTTGCAGATGTCTTGAGAGGTACATACCAAACGGAGCATTGTATTCTATAATGGGTCTAATGAGGGATGAGTACAGTGGGACAATGACCTCCTTTTTTCTGGATGAAAAGCCCTTAGTGATGAGGTGTGCCACATAGAAGGATTTCCTGACTGTTGTGGCGATGTGGTTATCGAAGGTGAGACCACTGTCCACCTGTATCCCTAAGTCTCTTATCAAACTTTTGGTGTTTAGTGTACTGCCACCTATATGGTAATTTATGGATACATGTTTTTTCCCAAAGGGGGTAACTATACATTTCTTGTTCATCTAAAAGTAAAGTTTCTGAGTCTGAAGCTGCTTGCTTCGCAGCTGCGTCAGCTCTCGCATTACCTTTTGAAATTCTTTCCTGCTGTTTCGTATGAGCTACGCATTTGCAAATAACTACTTTAGTAGGTAACTGAATAGATTCTAACAATTCTAAAATAAATTGCGCATGATTAATTGGTTTACCACTAGATGTTATCATCCCTCTAATTTTCCACTGCTGTGCAAAAACATGTACAGTAGAAAAAGCATACTGACTGTCAGTATATATGTTTACACATTTGTCTTTTGCTAAGGTACAAGCTCGTGTTAAGGCAATCAATTCTGCTGCTTGTGCAGACAAGTTATGTGGTAAGGATTGGGCTTCTAAGGTTTCAGTGTCTGTAACTATTGCATACCCCATTAGATTTTTCCCTGTAGGGCCCCTTCTGCATGAGCCGTCCACGTAATATGTCACCTCGGCCTTATCCAAGGGAATATCCGTGAGATCTTGTCTGGGTAATGTTTTCTGCTCAATTTTCTGCAGGCAACTGTGTGGTGTGCCATCCGCAGGAGTTGGGAGCAAAGTTGATGGATTTAATGTCGTGCATCGTTCAATTGTCATATGAGGTTGGCTCAACAGTATAGTCATACAGGAAAGGTGTCTAGCAGGGGAAAGATAAGCTACCTTTTCTTGCAGTAAAATTATCGCAACCGCATGAGGCACTTTCAATGTGAGAGGGTGGAATAACACCACTGAGGCTGAAGCCTGTACTGCCATTGCAGCTGCAACCACTGCTTGCACACAGTGGGGCAAGGATCGCGCCACTGGGTCTAACTGTGATGAATAGTAAGCTGTGGGGCATTGCTTATCCCCATGTTGTTGTGTCAACACTGATGTCATATATGAAAAAATAAAAGGTGCAGAAGCAGAAACGACAACCATAAAAAGAAAATACTGCCTCCAGGCGCCAATAGCTAGTCCCCGATTCCACAGCGGTGTAGAAAAAACTTCAAAAGGACTTCAAAAAATGTGACTTCTCCAAACAAAAACACAGTTGTAATAACAACCACTTTAATGATAGAAATTCACCACACAGCACAAAAGGTCAAGCGCTTTCGTCAAGATTGACTTCATCAGAACAATGACATATTACACTGAAACCCTTTTTATACATTTTCCTTAATGAATCCATCAAAGTCAGAACAATTAAAATTTAAAGCAACAGACTTTTAAAATTCTATTATGAAAATGTTTCAAAGTGCATATCAATAAATATAAGATGGGAAGTGAGTGTTAAAATACATAGAAAGTACATAAAAAGTATATAATATAACAATTATAAAAAGATTTTTTATATATCTTTTATATAATTACAAGGGTTTAAAACGGGTGATTATTATAATCTATTAGCTCTGAACTTTAATTCAGGTTTAATACTAATAGATTCATTTAAACCAGGAAACTCAGCCCCATTTAACCTGAGTTGCCATCTAGTTTCAGCCCTAAGTAACTTGTTGGTCCACTCCCCCCCTCTGAAATCAGGAGCAACCACTTCCAAAATACCAAACTTGAACCCATGAGAGGGGTTGGTTTTAATGTGTTTGGACAGAGCATTTTTTTCATCCTGTCTTCCTATACTACAATAGTGCTCATAAATTCTACGATTCAACTTCCTCTCTGTCTTGCCAATGTAATAACATGGGCAGGAGTTACATAGGGCTAAATAAACAACACCACAGGTAGTACAAGAACCAGTCGCAAAAACCACCTCAATGTCAATTGGACTGAGTTTAACCTTAGTACCCTCAAAAATGTAACTACAGTACTCACAACAACCACATTTGCGTGTACCTTTCCTTTTGGAGTTCAAAATAGGTTTGTTCTCCAAAATGTATTTTAAGTTCTTACTAACTCTGTATGTAAAAATGGGTTCGGGACGCAAAACTGATAAAATATCCCTGTTACCCTTAAACATGGCCCAATTGTTTCTAATGATCTGTTTCACCTCTTTAGATGTGTCACCATAAGTTAAAACCATAGCTTGGGTAAAATCCTTTGGTTCATTATTTAACAGAGGCACCTCCTCATCGTTGGCCCCTAGTAAGGGTTTGTATCTAATGTTCCATTCACTCATTACCTGGTCCCTAATTTTCTTTAACATGTCCCAGGGGTAACCTCGGTGGAGAAACATGTCCATAACTAACCTAATTTCATCTTCCACAAGGGTTAAGCTAGAACACATCCTTACTACCCTAACCATCTGACCCTTAACAATGTTCCTCTTGGTATAAGGTGGATGGTTACTTGAATATTCAAGGTAGTCGTTAGAGAAGGTGGGATTTCTGTATACTCTAGATTGGAAGGAATTGTTACAAGCGTCTTTAATTACTTTTACATCAAGAAAGTTGATCTCCATAAAATTACCATTCCCAGTAAATTTAAAATAGTCACAAACATTGTTGATGTACTCAAGAAAAGGTTCAAAAGATGTTCCATCTTTCCATAAAATAAATAAATCATCCAAAAATCTTAGATACAAACACCAATCATTTTTATAACAAGAATTGAATAAAAACTGGGTTTCCCAAAAGTACATGACTAAATTAGCAAAAATAGGGGCACAACTGTTGCCCATAGCCACTCCTTTTGTTTGTCTATAAAATTCCCCCTCAAAAGTAAAAAAGTTGTTCTTTAGTACAATTTCCATTAATTCCAGTATGAAATTAATCATACTACCACTAAGATTAGTTTTACTGACTAAAACGTTGTTAAAAAATTCCAATCCAACATCATGGGGGATAGAGGTAAAGAGATCAACAACATCTATTGTTGAAAAATAAAGATCGTCGCTAAAAAATTCCTTTCTAACTTTCCACAAAAAGTCCCATGAATCAATGAGTACATGTTCTAAGGGTACCAGGGCTTGTTTGACCATCCGGTCAATAAACACCCCCAGTGAATGGGTAATACTGTTGTGTCCAGAAATAATTAATCTATAAGGGGGGTCTTCCCAATTCTTGTGAACTTTAGGAATACCAAAGGCTATGGGTTTCACTGGATGTTCCACATGAAGGAAGTTGAAAACATCTTTATTAATAACACCTTGGTATAAAGAGTCCTCCAAAAGGAATTTAATCTTTCTGTAACTCAAATGAATTTCATTCCTGAAGGCTACCTCATATTTGGTATTGTCATTCAACATGTTCGTAATTTTATTGTTATAGTCTACCACATTAGAGATGACCATACCCCCACCCTTATCCGGTTTCATGAATCTTATGTCCTTGTTATTCCTTAGTTGTGAAAGTAAATTATTTTTGGCCAGTGTCAGATTGTACCTAGTATAACAATGAGACCTCAGAACCTTATAAATCTCCTGACAACTAACATTTTCAAAGGAGTGTAAAATGGGTATAAGGAGTGGGTTGTAACAACTTTTCTTGTAAGTAACATGGTTTCTAATAACATTGTTATTTGTTTTTTCTTTGTTCAACAATTTAAGGTTTAGTTTTCTAACAAACATCTTAAAATCCATAAGGATTTTGCTACTGTCATCCCTAGTGGTGGGCACAAATTTCATTCCTTTCATTAGAAGATGAAAAAGATCCTTACAAACAGGAAATTCTGCATAGTTGTATATCTTAAAACCTTTAAATAGAAAAACAATGCTGTCAGTGTTAGTTATAACTTCTTCGTTATCATTATTACCCCTGTAAACCTGTTCTAATAGTAACTGTTCTTCCTCCTGTACGGGGAGTTCCTGAATTTCTGCCTCGCACCTCCTTCCCCCCTGGTGGCCTAAAAAATCTTTATCTTGTCTAGACTGATTTCTGTTGTATATTCTTTCGGATCTTCTAAGGGGAGAAAATTCAACATCATATCCATTATTGTCGTTGCCAACCCTGTTGTTTACACCATTCTCATGAGGAAACTGTGAGTGAACAGGTACATTACCCCCCTTAAATCGTTATCAAAATAAGCTTTAGGGAAAGGGTAAGCCAAACCGTTCCTATATTCATATTCATCTCTGGAAAGTTTCTTCTTTTTTCTAAAAATGTTATTGTTAAGTTCATTCTCCACCTTGTCAAAAATAATGTTATATCTAAAAGAATAGTGGTTAAAATGTCCATCATCTATTACAACTTTGTTAATTTCATCAATTTCCCCCAACAGTTCTTCAATCTTTTTGTTATTAATATTAACAATAAATTCCATTAATTCCACCCCATGTCGATCAAACATTTTAATTAAGTCTTCACATTCAGGGTCACTTTTTTTAGACCGTTTGGAAATTTAAACATACGAAGGCCCTTAGGGACCCGTTTTTTTGTAATACATTCCCTTAAATAAGAGTTATCACATTGTAAGGACCTAACTTTGTGCATCTTGGTTTCAAGGGTTACTAACCTATGTCCATGTTGTTTTTGTCGGAATTACTGTGGTTACCAAAAAATGTATATTCTGTTGTTGTCCATTCCTTAAAACGATCGAACCCGAAGGACGAAATAGGGGTGTATTACATGGTGAATCAGGAGATTCTACCAGTACTCCTTCTCTAAGTAATGCTGCTATTATGGGTTTGATTCCTATCTCTGCATCCTTTCTCAAAGGATATTAGATTCATAGGTTCATAGATTAGTACTAAGCTAACTGCCCTTGCGAGCAATTTTAAGCCTAGCCAATTATACCTTGTGAGACTCAAACCCTGCACCTTGTGTTTGTAAGGCAAACACTTTGACCATTAGCACACCCTCCCAACCCCAAAAACACCACCGTAATGGACAGGATTCGAACCTGTGCGGGGAAACCCCAATAGATTTCTAGTCCATCACCTTAACCACTCAGCCACGATTACCACACCCTATTGTCTCTTCTGTGGTCTGAATGCTGACTTCGGTGTAATAGTAACTGGTCCTGCTGTTCGAATAAGTCCTACATCTGACTTGCCTGTTGACCAAAGAATCTTTGGTATGTTACATAAGGCTTTCTCCTCTTCTTCTAATAAGAATGCTAATCAGCTGTCCTCGCTAGACTGCAAGTGTACAGCTGGGTGTGCCTGTGTTAACCAATTCAGTTTTTGTTTCTGTATTCCCTGCTCTGATAATTCTAAATCAGTTTGTTTCTCCTATCTCGTTACCTTTTCTCCTGGGTCTGCCCATTTTACATTTTTGTTCTTAGTTAAACTGACATGTGGTAATCGATTAGATTTGTATAGTGCAAGGAATTCTTGAGGTAATGAACAGCTAACAACACTGTTTCCCTCAGTATCCCAGTACAGATTACGTAACACTAATCTGTTTGCATGATTTCTGAACAATTCTTGCTCATATTCCTTATCAGGTCCTGGTGTGCTACAGTAATACAGAGTGCAATGCAACAAATGCTGTCTGTAAGTGTCAAAGGAGGGGGATTTACTGATGGCTACGTTCATCAGTTCCTCGGTCACTGCCCCTGGACCAGTCGTAACCAAGTCCTGGCTGTACCAGTAAAAAGTTTCACCCTCCGGTCGCACCACAAAAGTATCCATTTGTCGCTGTGCCTCCATACCCTGCATAGTCGGAACTACTGCTATGCCAAATATCTGCATAAGGTCCCTACCTAATAGGTTCACTGGACATTTTGCAGAAACAACGATTTTACTCCTTTGAGTCATCCCTGAAAACAGGGTCAGTTATTGCTATATCATGGGAAAGTGGTTCCCGGTATAGCTGTCCATTTGCAGCTTTCACTAATATATAATCAGGTGATTCTGAATGTTCGGTAACTTGGAGGGGTGTATCAGAGTCCGTGACGCTCCTGAATCGCACAGGAATTTAACTTCCTTCCCCTCCACCAGAAGTGTAACTTCCGGTTTTGTGTCTGCTAGGTAGAGCTCTAGGCTCAATAATGCTAAATCTAAAACCTCATTTTCTTTATCCTCCATGTCTACTTGCACTTCCTCTACTCCTTCTATCACATTTACATTTGTTCTTTCTTTATTGTCTTTTCCCGATGATTTCTGACTCTCGTATGGTGTATCTTCACCATCATATAGTCAGTCTTCATCTTCCTTATCCTCTATGGTTACCTTCCTATTTTGTTTGCAATACCTAGCTAGATGTCCTTTCTTCCCGCACTTAAAGCATTCACCTCTCTTTTTCCTTTCTTCAAAGTCCTCTGACCATTTGTCAGACTGTTTATTTCCCTGTGCATTTTTCTTACCCTTTTTACCAGACTGTAATACATAAACTTCAGCTCCATCTTCAGCAGTGAAGACTTATGCTTTTTTTTCTTTTGCTATTAAAATGTCTTTCAGCGTGTCTAGCATATTCAAGTAAGGCTTGTAACCTACTTGTTCGATGATCTATCATATGCTTCGTAATGAAGCTACTAATAGGTGCAATGCAACCTTTTAAAAATGCATTTTTCAATTGTTGTTCATACGGGGAATCATTTGTCTGATTTTCGGGAACTGTCATACCGCTATGGTTGTTAAAGCACTCTAATAATCTGGCATAGTATCCATCTACTGTTTCATTTTCTTGCTGTATGCATTGATTAATACAAGTCCACTCTGCTCTAGGTTTCCATTTCTCAGAGATTCGGTCTGTAAGGCCTTTTACTCTATTGTCAAGTTCTGCGTCACTATGTGTGAGTGGCTTAAATTCTGCATTACGAGGATTCCAGGTGCCACAAATCATGTGCCAATCTGGACCTACAATTTGTCTAACTACATTTTCTACTTCTTCCCCATTTAAGTGGTAACTTAACCTCATGCCTTGTAAATCTTCTAGGAATTTTGTAAAATTAACTTTTGGATGGGGAATTCCCCCAGTAGCCTTCCAGATATCCTCCGGTGTCCATGGCCTATATACTAAGAGTGTTGGGTCCTGTTCAACCTGTCCTGCCCGAGGATTTGGTACCTCTATAAGTGGACATATTTCTTCCTCACTCTCAGCTTGTAAATTTCTCTACATTTGATACGATTCTATGTCCCCCTGTGTTTTACGTGTTCGGGACCTAGTTTCAGTGGGATCTCTAACAAACAATTTCGGTTTCACTGAGACATCAGGATACCGTGGAGGTGGACCAGCTTGTCCACCCGCTTCATATCCTGAAAAAGGGAGTGGGGGGGGGGGGCGTTTCTACTACTATATTATTATCTTCTTTGTCTAAAAACAATGCCTTTGAATTATTACTCTTTTGTTCCCTACGGTTTGCTTCCTCAATCCACCTGTGTGCCTGAGGAATGCCTAATTGCCGTTGTTTCTTTGCCTGACCTTTTGTATCACTTTTAAGCTGTTTAAGAAGTTTAACAAGTGAAGATTTGTCTAATTTTCCATCAAATTTATATTTGTTAACCCATTTTGCATAATATCTAACATTATCTGCACGTTGTAGTTGCATATATTTTGCGTCTTCGGTTAGGGGTGGGTCTCGCAATGTTTTAGTGCACTGATTTCCCATGTTAATAAATGTTACGTAACCCTTTTACCATGTGGTACCACAACTTCAGTTCCTTTCACAGTTTATCTAGAATAACTGCCTACCTTATTCTGTTACCCTGATCTATGACCAAATAAACAGTAATTTTTCTTGTCCCTGATCTGTATGACAAATCTGACAAAAAAAACAATATTTACTGTAACCTAGTCCCTGATCTAAAACAGAAAAAAGGCAAAAAGTCTCCCTACCTGAGCCTCCGGTATTGAGCAGTCGCAGTTCGAAGTGGAGATCCGCTCTTCAGCCACAGAAAGTGGCCAGCCTCTTTAAACGACAATTCAGTCGGAGGTCTTTTCACTCAAGAAGAACCATTTCGGTATCTTCTCCTGCATGCAGTCTTTGACTACCACTACGCTCTGATCTGCAGCTTCTGAGGGATTCCGGTATGCAAAGGACCAATCTGTTAAATGAAAAAATACTGTAATAAAAAGATCAATACACAGGAGGTTCAGGTTCAGGTTCTTTACTAGTGTACACCAGGAGGTAAAAAACGTACAAGTACAGAATTTTGTCTGAATGAAACAGGAAGAACACAACTTTTATAGTATTTCTTACTAGTATTAACCCACCAGGCTGACGTAGTCAGTCACAAGGGGTTTTACATCACGTTAGCTTACAATATTCTATTCATCTAAAATGTTGATACTACATTTTGCTTAAAGACTTTTTCTGGTAAACAACGTGGCCTTGCTAGCCACCTGGTTAGTTACAATACCCTTTTACAAAAGTTTCCACTCAAGGTTCTAAATTAATTCGAACATAATAGTAGATACAGTTCTCAATACATTTCTCTTGTTACATGTTATCACTTCCTCCTTGCAGCCGGTGCGTTATCTAGCAACATATACAAGGTTGATTGCTCAAGCAGAAAAGAGCAGAAGATTCTCATTATTTCACACATTTAATTTCCTGACCCAGCAGATAATCACTTGTGAGAAGCATAAACATTAATTCTTGCTGAGCTAGTAGCTGCTGGGGTCAGAGGCCAACTTGCAAAAGTCACACTGCAGTTTCCAAAAGCTTCTTGCAGTTTCATATGAATTCATTTTTCTTGTCATAACATTAATAGAATAAAATGCATTGTATCTTTCTTATTTCTTAATAAGCACTAAACATATACATTAATACATATTTTTCTAACAGTTAAGGAGTGGTGAATTCACATCAAGAAATGAAAGGTTAATATTGGCAGCCCAAGATAGTGGGCTACGTACATGCTGGTTTACAAAGTCCATTGAACATGTGGGAGAAACGGACACATGTAGGTTTTGTAAAGCTGAATTGGAAACAGTCACACACCTTGTTGCTGGTTGTGATGCACTAATGGCAGAGGGACTGTATACTGAAAGGCATAATAATGTGGCGAGACTGTTACACTGGAGATTGTGCTGAAAAACACTGGAAACATGAGCCACAAAGAATCATAGAAAATGATGAAGTTTATATCATATGGAATCACCCAATACCAACAGTTCAAAAGACAGATGCTAGAAAACCGGATATAGTGGTCCAAGAAAAGAAGACAAAAGTAGCATTGATCATTGAAATCGCCACACCCAGTGACTACAGTGTCTTGAGTACAGAGAGACACAAAGTCATAAAATACCTGGATCTGTAGGCGGAAATGAAAGCCATGTGGAAGAAAGATACCCAGACAGTTCCAGTAGTAGTAGGAGCAACTGGTCTTATAAAAAATTATTTAAAATCGTATTTAAATATGTTACCAATTCATGTAACACCATAAGAATTGCAGAAGGAGTCATTACTGGGCACATTGCAGGTGCTCCAAAGAGCACTTTTGGCTAACATCAAAGAGTGAAACAATACTAATTTCATGAACTTTAATCATACTTTGACTTAGGAATGGGGTCCATTCCCATCATGGTATTAGAAACTCAAAAGACTTGGAGAAATTAAAAAAGGGAGAAACCTTTCATGATCATTATTTCTGACCTTCAGGATAACTATTTACAAAATCTCTCAACTTCTGAAACCCACTTTCAATTAAATGGATCACTTAAAAACTCAACACTTTAATAAAATGAGGTACGAAGCCTGGTAAATACTAAAACAATACCCCCTCCTAAGAAAGCAAAGGCAACTTTCAAGTCACATAAAATCTGACAAAAAAGCTATAAGAAGTCACAAAACTAACCTTCTACAATCATCTCAACACAGACTAATAAATAAACCCAAACAATTCTAAACTTGTCTAATTCCATCACTGGCCATTCACCAAAAAAAAAAAAAAAAAAAAAAAAACTCTGGTTGAGATGATACTATCCTCACTTCATCAGGCCTCCTCAACACTAAAGACTTCATGAAACAATTTTCCAGCCTTCTTCAGTTCCCATCATTTGATGCCCTAACCTCTTTAACAGAATCCCCGGTCTAATCCTTACCTTCATTTTAATAATAAAATCAACAAACATGGTATTAAATTAGATGTTGATTAGCTCTCCCTTAACTATGTACCAGGTACTAATAGCATGCTCCACTGATTCATTCTTCTGTGCAAAGATCACCTACCACCTCCTGTTCCACCTGTACAACCTCTGCCTTACCGCAAGCACCATGACCTCACTTTGGAAACAAGGCATTATAAAACCAATTCCCAAACTGGCTAAACCACCCAGCACCAACAATGTCAGCCCAGTTTCAATCCTACCCATCCAAATACTTAAGAAACAAATACTCACACAATTGCAGATTGCATCCAAAATGTAGCATACTTTTCCAGCTTCAGCACTGTGTTTAGTCAGGGTCAAACATAACAATAGCTTTATATACCCTGACTAATGACATTCTCTTAAACATAAACAAGAGCCTTCTCACAGGATTAGTCATCACTGGCTATCTAAAGTCTATGATCTACTAGATTATAACCTTCTCAGGAACTTATATCCAGCGGCATCAGTTAATATTCCCTTCCATTGTTGTTAGACTTCCTTAACAAGTGAAACATCAAAGTCCAAATCAGATTTGATATCCTTTCCAATCACCCTTAGTTGAGGGAGTCCCCTCAAAGGACTGTCCTTTCCCCATTATGCTTCTCCTTGTTCAACAACCTCCCCACAGATCTCTCACAAATCAGTATAATTCTCTGTACTGATGCTGGCACAGATGCAGACACTACCTATCTTGCCCTCTTGCTCATCAAAACCAAAGTATGAAACTAAAAAAATACTAAAGCCATGATCCCTTCAATCCCAAAATTATTGATCATACAATTCAACAATCTAGAAACAGTAGGGACTTCTACCCACTTAAAATACCTCAGTATATGGGCAGACCAAAACCGTAACTGTCAATTGCATGTTTCCAAAAGAAAAGCTAAAATAAAACATTAATCTTTTTTAAAGTAAGATTTCTCACTCCTTCACTTCTCAAGTAGAGCAACCATATGGAAATATGATCTAGCAATCACTGTCCATGCCTTGAAAAATTTCAACTACCTTCAAATTACAGAAATTACATTTGCATTTTCATCTCCCTGGCTCTGAAAGTAAAATATCATTGTAAGATTCTTAACAAAGCTAACTGACTTCCAGTAAAGCAAAGATATACCCTTCTATTAGCTTCTCTCTGACACACAAACTGCTACAGTTGTACAGTTTTCCCTATTTTTAATCAGGGTTATAAAAATGCCTATCTACAACCTCTGATCTGCATCTGAAGATGAAGCCTCCCTATCTATACCAGTAAACATACTACAGAGTACAAACCACAGCTTCTCAGCAATGGCCCCTTACATTGGGAATCCTTTCCTGTTAAACTTCAATCTGCCCCCTTCTTTCAAGAATTTTGTAGTAAGCTGAAAAAATCCATTGGAAAGGAAGCCAAATGCAAAAATTAACATGCAGGAAGTATTACACAGAGCAATACCCTCTTCTCTCCTCCTTTGTCATTCAATGACACAACCCAAAATCCACTAAATGTCATACAGATTTTCATATAATGCATTCAATTTGTCAATTATCACTTTATATGGAATTGAATACCTAAGTAAGACCAAGATATGCAGTATGCACTGTCAGTCCTCCATTACAGCTTGGGAGTGACAGAGCATAACTAACTGACCTTTTGTAATACTACAAAGTATGTAGTTAGAAAAATGCCTTTGAGAATGATGACTTCCAGACATAAATATGTCTTACTTCCTCTGTCTGAGTTAATAAGTTAACAGCTTTTGTACTTATTCAGTAATGGAGCTAAACAAACCGCACAAAATACAAATGTACTACAGAAGGCAAATTTCTAAAGTGAAGAAACTATCGTATGTGAAAGGCTTAAAGTGCATCAGTCATGTTCTGAGGCAACAGTGTGTAACAAACCTTTGAAGATGGATATAACCTCTGTACCATATACATTACCAAATTATTCAGTTGTTTTCTTTTTCAGAAAATATGCTGTGTTTCCATTTCATTTTGTTGATAATGATGCTTTCATGGACTTTTTCCTCAAAGATGAAAATACTTGCCTGAACATCATGAAAGACCAAGCCCACAATGCTCACTTCCTAAATGAATGTATTGACTACTGTATTCTCATGATAAATGCATCAGTTATCACAATTAAAATCAACAGTGATTATGTAGTAGAGAAACTACAATATAAATAAGTATCTCTTCCAAATAGGTAAGTTGTTTCTGCTTATCCATAATGTATCACAGTCATATGTAAATCACTGCCCAATATCTACCATGATATCATTTTGTTGGTAGGGTTATAGACAAAAAAGAGTAAATGATGACTTTGAAAAATCAAACAGCACACTATTAACTTCATTTTTTGCAAAAAATATTCGCAACTACAAGATGAGAAATATAATGGGAAACAAAAATTGTTGTAAAACAATGATGCTTCCAAATGTGACAATGCACTTTAAGTATCCTAAACTATATCCAATTTATTACAGTCTTTTTATAAGATCTGGCCCTATACATTCTCTAAAGATTAGTCACTTAGTTCTTATGTATGTGTCCAGCTTGTCAAGCATGACAGAGGTAGAAGAAATAATAAACTGTGTATAGTCATAGTCAACTAACATTAAGGATAATTTATTTCAGACTAGGCTAGCATGGATATGGAATAATCTCTCATATGGCATTAGAACTTCAAAGATACTTAAAGAATTTAACAATCAAGTTGACCATTATTTTTATGATCAAACTTGCAAGTTGCGTTGCAAGGCTAGAAGAGGACCTTTAAGTGGTCTGTTATAAGGTCATGAGCCCAGTCTTAACATTGTAACACATATAATATTGTAACATTGTATCATCTTCATACAAACACAACATTATGTTCCCTTTCCCTCTTGAGGTTTTGCACACAGAAATAGCATTATTAACTTCCCTTCCATGTTCCAACCATATTGCAACTAGTATTTTAATGATTTATATAGGCTGTCTATTGTATCTAAATTAAAAATGTATAAATCAAATAAAGCAGTATTCAAATCAAACCTCTCAACCTGTTACAGCAAGAAATCTGGACAAAGCCATAAATAATGGGGGACAAAGGCCCAAAATTAGGGAAATGTTTAAATATTGCTCTTACAAACTTAGAGGGTTAATAGAATTGCAGGTTTTGCATTAACATGGATTTTCTGAAGGGTTTGACATTTGACACTCAAATATTTATCATTATTTTCTGAATTCAATCTACAATTATTTGCTAGTGATTTGCCAAAAAACAGAAATTTTCTGAGGACAGACCAAAAATATGAGGCAAATATCTGGACATTCTGCTAAAATCTGGACAGCTTAGAGGTATGAATCAACTGTAAAGGTGGCACTGAAGTGCATGAAGCAAAAAAAAAAATGTAAATTATTTTTAAAGCATTTTATTGTTAACCAAAATGTTTGCTTTTGGCTATTCAGTTATCATAACTATAATTTTGTAACCGTCATGTTAAAGAATAGCATATTTTCATTCCCATCAGGACAGTCAAAAGGCAAATACAAGTACAAATAATATCACAAAGAGGGAATGTTGAAAAGAAGATTAGTAAAGTAAAAGTTAAAAAAATAGAAGTTGAAGTTATGGAGTGCCTGCGAAGTAAAGGATTTGATATAGAAGATCTAACACAGGTTAAATCACGATATAAATATTGTGGGAAGAAATATCCGGGGAATTGTTTGGCTAGGCTTGTATAGGCCCTAGGGCCGATAGCCTAGTACCAAGCTATGAACCTATTAAAAAAAAAAAAAGATGGAGTGAGTCCACAAAGTAAGGAGAAGCAGGAAGATCAGAAGACATCTGAAGAAGTATGGACATGGGAAAGAAAAGGAGATTTAATATGGTGTAATATTTATGCAAAGGAGAAAGCAAAACTAACCAATATGAAAAGAGCAGCACCAAAGATATTTGAAGAGAAATACAGGCAAAGGAATCTGGACATGGAAAACTTTACAATACAAAAAATAAGACAAGGAGGAAAAGTAGAAAAGGAGATTAGTAATGGAAAAGTTAAAGAAATAGAAACTGAGGTTATGGAGTACCTGTGAAATAAAGGATTCAGTGTAGAAAATCTAATTCAGAAAGCACCACAACATGATACAGCAATAAATATCCAAAATTAAGGGGAAACCAGTGGAATGGGAAGCAACTGGTCAGGTGTTATATGAAGACATTTTGAAGACTTCCACAAGAAACCAGTATAAATGTTTACTTGAAGCTGAACAGCAAGGGAAGGAACAGGAAACTGTGAAAACTCTGACACAGTCAATGTTGAGCAGTGATAGGCCAGTGAGTTCTTACATGACACAGCAACAGATGTCACAGGACGATGTTGAAGAGAATGTGCCACAGAAAACGGAAAATAAAAAATGTGCACTCAGTTTAGAAGAAAACAAGCTAAGAGAAGAGTTGCGTGATTTAATAGAGGAAGATATACATATTAAGATCAATGAAAGAAATAGACTGTAAAAGGTCAATAAACCCAAAAAGTCAGAAGTTTGATAAAACAAATTAACACCGTA